>NW_009209958.1:19068-28529 GCF_000690835.1 Fulmarus glacialis
GGCCAGCTGGGCTGGCGGTTCTGATTACGTTCCCTCCCATCTTGTGTACCTAGCTCAGTCAGTAGGCATGGGAGCTGTCCTTGGACTAGGAGGGCACTTAGCAACAACTGAAAACATCAGTGTGTTATCAACATTCTCCTCATACTAAATCCAAAACACAGCGCTAGGAAGAAATTTAACCCTATCCTAGCTGAGACCAGGACACCATGTTTAACTGCTCTTATTTATAATTCTATAATTTAGTTTGAAAAACTGTTTGAAATCATAGTATTTAGGTATAATATATGGACTTTGAATAATAACACATTTGAAAGAAAATCAGTATGTTCTCTCTTGGTTCCTTAAGGCGTTTTCCTTTGCTCATTGGTACTTGTTGAGTAGTCCTCTTAGTAACATCCCTCTCTTAAGGCCTGAATCCTGGTCCTTCAGGTCCTTTTAACCCGTTTGTAACACTGTTTTCTGAGAATATACACAGTATAAAATCTCGAACAAGCCAAGATGCTTCTCGTGCTGAAAGCTAAATCTGTAGTTCTGTCATGTCCCAGGCACACGCAAGTGGGGCAGTTGGGAGTTTTTCTTGTGTTGCTTTAACATCTCTAGACACACCTAAACGATGAAGCAACTCTGCGCATGTCATCTGGAGGCCTCATTATGAGAGCCTTAAAACTATTTGGAATGTGAAAGTAAACTTTGACGGTAATGCAGAGTTGAGTTTCATCTCTGGAGTTGTAGAGGTCTGTTGAAGATTCTCCAGTTTCCTGACCTGGTGTAAGGCATATTTTTCAAATCAATGTGAAGCAGGATACTGGACTACAATCTTGGTGTGCCTTGCTGCCTGCTGCTAAACTGCTTCACTTGAATCTCAGCAAGTGTTGTGATGTTGTTTGGTTTTTTTGGTTGGGTTTTTTTTGTGGTTTGTCTTCAAGAATTGCATCAGATGTCTCCCCTTTTCACTGTCCCACTTCTACTATAATAGGACTTGTAGCTGCTGTAACCGAATAATTAAATCAGTTTATATAAATTTTCATTTGGGGTGCGGGGAAGCTTGCAAGCTCACTCAACATTTTAGTTGACGAATGTAAGCAATGTAGAACATACACCTGTGCTTTGAGTTGTGCTGTATAAATGCAGTGGGCATATCTAGAGGTAACGAGGGATGTAAACCTAAAATTAATAATGTAAACTAGATTTTTATTTTGCTAGTTTAAGAGCAACACCACATGGAGATTATTAAGATGCACGTTGTCAGTCTGACTTCAAAACTGAACTATGAAGAGATCCTAACAGTAGAGAGAACTCTTCCTGAGCAAAGGTCCATTGACTGGTTTCTCTGAGTGACTATGAAGGGAACCTAGAATGTGTAGCTTGACTAGAAATGTTTTACTTTAGGCAGTTACAGATCATTTTAAAAAATAATTATTTAAAACCTCAAGTCCCAACTTGATTTTTAAAGACTTTGTTAAAACAAATAGTCTTATCTCCAGTTTCAGTCATCTTTCTGTTTTCAGGACTTTACAGAAGAATAATTGTTATTTATTAAGACCATAATTAATTTCTTCTTGGAAAAGGTCTTCAGGACTGAAGGGTTAATAAATTCATGAAACTAAAATGCAAACTGTATATCTCATCTTTCAGGAGCAGCGATTAAGAGAGATTTCTGTAGTATCAAATTCCACTTCCACATCAGCATCCCCAAGCACCTTATCAGGAAAAAGTGTGAATACCACTGTAGCTGTTGACCTGTTTGCAGTACCAGCACCCACAACAAATAGGTGAGAGATACTTACTTTGCTTTCTGAAGCAAGCAGAAATTACTGCATTGGCCTGTAGCTCCACTATCAACTGCAAAGCACTGATCCTAGTTACTTCTCAAGTACTTTTCAAGACTAACCTATTGCTGATGCTCTCCTGGTGCGTTCACGGGAATTTTGGTATCGGTCAGTAAGAGGTACTTAATTGCTAGTTTTGTACCGCTATTATAGATGGGCTACTAGTGAACAAGAGAAAGTGAGATTGGTATGAGTGTTCGTATAACACAAGAATACAATGCCTATTACATATCTTCATGTTTCTCTCTCTCTCTCCTTATTCAGCATGCCCAACCTTTCTAGTGATCTTTTTGATCTTCAGCCTGCGTTTGTTCCAACTGTGCAGAGTACTCCAGCTATATCAACATCAGCAAGCAGTGCTTGGGGAGGTGAGCTGATACGATGATTTGACTGTCTAAGTGATAGGTGAATTCTTAGAATACAAAAATAAAATACAGATTCATACTTAATTGAATCTCCATCTTAAACCTTAATTACTTTGCATCCAAACATTTCTGTCCTTGACAGAATGTAAAATAAATAATCTGAAAGCTCTGGCAAACTGTTATAGAAAAGTTACTTCTTTTTAACACATACCAATAGTGCAGTAGGTGGAATGAAGGAGCTATTCAGTAAAGGGGACAGGTAGAAGAAATGTAACTAAAAATCAAAGTTTAAAAATGCTGGGAAGTATAAACTAAGCAGATGTAACTGAAAAGATGCTGGACTAGTACTTCCATTCCATTAAGTGATATTTAATACACTTTTCATTTAAAAGGTGTTCGTGACTTCAGAGTTCTTACAACAAAGCTGTTGTTCCCAGTTTCTTGGGTACAGCATGCTCTGTACTCTCACCCAACCCTCCAAAGAATAATTAGGATAGATGTCAAAGAAATGTCTTAAATGCTGAAATAAGGCAATGTTAACACTATTGTAACTGTTGGTATTTTAATAGGTGGAATTGATACTCTTATGTGCTATTTCAAAGGTAGATTCTTGAAGCCAAAAATGTAGTATCTAACTTTTTTGATTGATAAATGTTCTATCATTCTCCCCCTCGCACCCAATGGCAATACTAGAATTATTTTCCTTAAATAAAGAGAGCTGATAGGATTTTTATCTGAAACTAAGAATTTGTATCTTTAATGGGCTGATCACTAGGTAGAATATTTACAGTTTGACTTTGTCTGGAGATCTCGTATGCAATCATTTCAGTCTGTCTTTCTTTTCCATTATTTGTACTCTGTATTCTTTCCTTCACTTCTGCATCTGAAAGGTCCTTTCTCGTCCTCAAATGGTTGTGTTGGTTCTCCACCTCATCTGGACATCTTTGACATGAAGCCAGTTGAAGAAGTTGTAAAATCTGCCACCCCTTTCATCATTTCTACTTTTTCCTCCAAACAAACGGTGGAACTGTTTAGTGGTAAAAAAACAAACAAACAAAACCCATGTAATTTCTTTGCAACTGGAGGTGATAATGCTAATAAACTGGGCTGTGTAATCTTGTGGTTTGGACTGATCTTCACTTTTTAATAAAAGTGAAAATGGTGCATTAATTCCAGATGTAGTAAATGATATGTTTCCTTAAAGTTTTATTTCTACAGTTGAAACAACTCATTATTTTGTTCAGCTTGCCCAACCTAGACATCCTAAGACTTGCAATGTTGCTGGAATTTTTGCTGATTTCTTTCAAACTGCAACCTCCTTTCTCTTTTGTGATGGGGAATGCAGGAGTTACTTGAGCTTTTCAAATTTGTTAAATAAAAAAATCCTTTTTTATTACTAAAAACTCTTAATTTTTAACTGCAGATTTAATTTTTGGGTCCTCTCTTCCTTTTTCTCTTTTAAACTGATCTTATTTCTTCTCTCTTTTTATGAAGATGACTTTAGTGGTCATAAACCTACATATGCTTCTGTGTATCATCCTCTGACTGTTGATGGTAATTTGATTTTTTTTTTTTTTTAAAAACTTTCTGGTTTCACTGTAATGAGTGGTATTACTGGGTGTATTTGATTACTCTAAACTTTTTTTTTTTCAGGTTTTCCTCTTCATTCAGCTCCTCCAAGTACCACCTCTTCAACAATTAATGTGGACTTTGATGCTGTTTTTGGAGGAAAGTCTACAGCGCCAGAGTACAGGACTACAAGTGGTAAAAACTAGCTTATGACTAATTTACACCCTACAGGCAACAGTTGCTTAACAATTTAGCATAATTGCTATTGCAGTTCAAAATTTAATAACTTAATACATTTGCAAGGTGATTATAGGGCTGATAAGATAACAATCAATCAGTTCAATTGTAGTTATTTACTTTCAAATTAGCTTTGACTAATTATTATTACTGTGTAATAACGGTTTCCTCTCTTTTGGGGGGAATGAACTTTGAACGTGGCCCGCTGGATATCTCTTAACGGGTAAGCTTGTGTTAATCTGTTTTCAGTGCTTATGACTTCAGTGTTTTCTGCTGATACATGATAATGAGTTCCCTCTAACTTTATTGAGAGGCATTGTACTTACAAATATACAAAACCAGTTGTGTGTATGTGTTGCTTGAAGAATAGCTGAGTTGGTGCTATTTTGCTATATATATATACAAAGTCCTTATGAACATACAGCAAAGGAACTCTTTTGTGTACATTCAGGATACTAGCAGTATCATGAAATTACTGCTATATTGTGTAACAAGAACACTTTGAAACTATCTTTAACACCCTTCTTTCTTCTTAAGTTTTAGGTGAGATTCATCTTAATTTAAAAATATCATCAGTTACTGCTGAAGTAAAATTAAAGATTTTACTAGATTAGTAGCTACAACATAGTATTCCATAAAAAAATAAGCGGCTAAACTGTGCTTCTGTCTAAGCCTTAAACACTTCCAGCATGTTAAATCTCCACATATAAATACTCAAACTACTCAGTGTTCTATAAAGAAAATACCTCCCTGGCTTATAGGTGTCTTTTATTAAATGTGATGTAACTGTTTTGTTAACAGTTGCTTTCATGTTCTTTGTTTAGCTTTTAACTTTCTAGATGATGTATTGCAACCCACAGTACCACCACAAAGTCAGAGAGCCACTTTAGCCAACCAGCAAAGCGGAAAAATTTTGGCAAATGACCTCGATTCTTCACTTGCTAATCTAGTGGGAAGTAAGTGTGAAGCTTTTAAATTTAACTTTCCCATTTGTTACTGAAAACAAACCAAGCTTTTTTCCCAAAAAAATTAAAAATACGTTGCAATTTTGTCTGTTTCTCTTTCTCCCCAGATCTTGGCTTTGGAGGAACTCCATCCAAAAAGTAAGTGCATGTATGTAGTTATAATATTCTCACATGACTATTTTGTAGTCTCTGGCACAGTTTATCAGCACTAATGTGGCAGGAGTCTCAACTCTTGAAAGTAATCTGCTACCAAGTACATCATTGAAACAGTGAGTTTGTGGTCAGCCACCGTGATGCGGTCAGCCTTAACTTTTGAAGTAATTCTCTTTAGTTAGTTTTGCAATTGAAGTATTTTTATGAAGCACCATAAAAGATCTTGCAGTTACATAAAAATCCAGTTAATCATTATGCTGTACAGTGTAGTAATGATAGTTCACTTTTAACACAAAACAGAACCTGCAGACTTCATACTTACTGGAACAGAGATATATAAGAAGTTACTGAAATCCTGAGTGTTTCTTCCACCCATAGATTTCAGCTGTGTACATATATTAAGGCATGTCTTGGTTTTCCATTATGTTGTCATTGCTTTAGCTGTTGACTCTCTGTGAAACTAATACCACAGTTTCATTTTAGATCGGATATGCAGTGGACCCAGCCTACAGAGAAAAAACTTACTGGTGGAACAAACTGGCAAGCAAAAACAAGCACATCGACCACATGGAACCCTACTCCCTTACCCACTATTCCACATATGGTAATTTCTGTACTATTGACATCATGTTTCATTGCAGCAAATGCTACGTACCTGCTTGAATTAACTTAAAAAGAATAGCAAAGGTTGTTTGGGACAAGACTGGGGGCAAGGGAGGAATGCTTGTAGTGTCACTTCTCAAACTGAATGAGGTAGAGATTTTAGTATGCTTTATTTCCCCTCACTGTAAACCTTGTCCATTAAAGACTTAAATAATCAGCCTTTCACTTGAGACATATCTCAGTTCATAAGTTCTTTTTGAATCGAAACAAATGACCCCAAACCGGAAAATTTCTGATGTGCCTGTTCGAGGTGCTCCCACCACACCCCCCATGCACACACATGTGCACCTTTAAGAATCCTAAGAATGTGTTTCAAGGGTAAAACTACTGTTCTTTCCAGTTTTTGCTCCTTTTTCAGTTTTATCACATGAAATGCTGCTGCAACCCCTGCAAGGCACTTTAATTATCAGGTCAAGCAGCACTTTGGACTTTTGATAATGCTCAACAGCAACTTCATATTTTTAACACAGTATAAAATACTAAGTGGAAGTTTTATAGTTATTTAAATGAAGAATTTTCATTTCTTGGAGGGATGTTTGTAGGCAACTGACTTTTCCTATGCTTTTAAAAGAGATTTTTCAAGTATCTTCTATTCATATATATTCATACAAATACAAATGACTTCTGAAATATAGCTGCCTTGGAGGAAAGTAAATGTTCATCTCGGTTATATGTACAACTAGGGTAGTTGCCGTGTGTGCTGTGAATTTTGGACCTCTGTCTGACTTTATTTTCCAGTAAGAATAACTTTGACTGTTATGCCTGTTTTCCTCATCTTACGCGAGTATGCTCATTCAAAATTATCAAAGTTGAATAGAATATTAAATCCAGTATTGGACTCAAAAATGGAACTCAGAAATTGGGACGGGAGGATGCCTTAGCTGTATAACACTTTCATGTGAGACTTCTGAGACCATAAAATCTTTTTATCCCCTCTTGGTGCGTGCTCTAGAACATGTTGTGTTAGAGTGCTGATACATTCTTATTTTTGAAAGACAGAGGGCACCTTAGCACACATTGATCACTGTGGATTTGGGTTGTGTGTTTTTATTCCGTGTGTTCATGGTCTAAGCATTTGAGTGCTTTATGCCAGGTATCTGCTCATTCATTTGCTTGGGCTTCCAACAATTAACAATGCAAAGAACTAGCTCAGTTATGAGCATCTTTAAGATCAGTGCTCCAGTATTGGAAAGGTCTAACTGTCCTGGCTTGGTCTGTGGCATTCAGAGTACTAACCCTCCAATTCATTTATAGTCTGTATACTCTTTCATAGTGAAGTATTTTAACTAGCACTCCATTTTTAATACAATTAGCACTACTTAACAATGCATGGCAATATGAAGTGCATGCATCACTGTGCCTATGAACATAACTTGATATAAGTTACTCCCAGCTTAAGATGCTCTTCATTTTTCTTTTTTCATATTGTGATATGTTGCAGACATCAGAAATCAGTATTTCTATTTGTTTCTTACGCTGAATGGTCACTGGCTTCCTTGGGTTTTTTCTATGCCCTTCTCACGCAAATGTTTCTGCAAGCAATATACTCAAATCTGGCTAGATTTCGTAAAATTTCTGTTTTTGCTGTGAGTATTACTAGTGATAGCTTTCTAGGCAGGGAGCCTATCCAGGCATGGTTACTGATGTTACTGTCCTTGCACTTTTTTTCCTCCCGCTTTAATTGTTTTAATAAATGAGTTGAGCATAGTTACAGACGGTTATGGTACTGGACTTGAAGCCATCCCTTGGTTAGAATTTCCAGTTCGAATACCTCTTAAATAATTTTCTGTCCTTACTCCTTTTGCTGTGCCAGAATGGAGTACACTATCCTGGATATGTAAGTCAATTTCTTGTAAATACGTTGGTTATTTTAAGTATTGAAAAATATGTATTTTTTGCAGTTTTTTATATATATATTACTAGTATGCCTGAGCTTATCTAAAATATGTTAAAATTTTCTTGATTGAAGGTACCTGCTCCTATCACATACCCATTGACCACACCTCAAGTGCCTGTATATGGAATGGTAAGAAATGTGATTGTCTTGTACTCCCGAAAAACCTAGTTGTCTCCTCCAATGGGTTTCATGGCAGGCATTATTACGCTCAAATCATCCTGCAACTTATATGTATTGTTTCATAAGGTCAATAGTGTGTGAAATCTGATAGCTTTTACACACTGTGCTTTGGAAGAGATTACTCTAAATTTTATACAGCAAGTTTTTTAAAAGCTTTGCCTTTACTAGTGTGTGTGTGTCTCTATATGCTTATTTTCTACTATACTTAAAATGTGAAAAGATGTATCTTCTAGAATTAGTTTGAATTTTATATACCTGTTTTGTGGGGGTTTTGTTTTTCTAACAGGTACCTCCTCAGATTGGAGCTGCTCCTTTGATGGCACCCCAGTCAATGATGTATACGCAGCCTGGTCTAAGGCCAACAAATCCTTTTGCACCTGTTTCTGAAACTCAGGTGAACTGTTTTCTTTAATCTTGAGATCACATTGAAACTTTAATCTTGGTAAAAGCAACCAATGTTTCATGAAGGGCTGCTAATGTATTTCTGCATTTGAAAGTGAGGGGTTCCTCAGTCAAGGGCAACAGCTTTTGCTGACGAGGAAGCAAATTCAGATGGTGAGAAAATGTAAATGGAAGGAAGCAAGGAAGAAAGTAAAAATCAGATTTAGTGGCTAACTTCTTACTGTGCCAATATTAAGAAAATGGGAGTGGTGAAGATACGTACTGGATACTTGGTTTAGTCATAGTGACTAAGAGCAGTGGTGAAAGCTTTCTGAAGGATCAGGTGGTGGGGAAGTGAAGAAGACATGGACAAGAGATCATTCAAGTTGAAGAAACTGTGTACTCCTGTCATCCAAATACGTTGGTCTTAATGTTCTTTGGAGATTTTTTTAAAGTGCCAAAATGTATAGTCTTAACTTGCAAGTAACAAAGCAGTTGAATAGGTTCATAATTCTAAAACACTGAAAAACCATGTGCTATGTAAGTGGCATTAACATGTAATCTCTACTTCACAGATACAGTTTATGTAGAGCCGCCAAAGCAGCAAGATGTGAGAACAACCAAATACTGGTAAAAAGAGAAAAGACTGAATTTCAATCTTTCCATGATGTATTCCTGAACAGGGCAACTGTTTCTTCCCTGTATAATACAATATTATTTTGAATTGCAGTGCTTTAGAGATTCTTGTTTATAACAGTCACTGCAGGGTGAAGTCATGTTTGTTCACTGATTTTTTTTTTTGTTTCCTGATTTTTTTTTTTTTTTTTTTAAACTGCTCAGCAGAAAACTGTGTTTTATTGAGGCTGACTCAGAAGGTGCAAGCTGGATTATCATCTTCAAAGCTGAGAAGAGGGGTTACATGATTGCTCTACAACCTTATTCATCAGTGGAGTATCTTAGGAAGTTAACTGAGGATGTCAAAGCTATTTATTTTCTCCATAAATTCTGTGGCTGTTGTAACCAAGACACAACACAAATGAAGTTGAGCAATAAAATTTTTATGTGCTCTAATAAATACTCTGATACAGCAATGCTTGCATTATCATAAGGCCAATATTGTGTGAAATCAGACAGCTTTTTCACATTAGAATAGCTTATAGTAATTTGCAAACTTTATAATGTGAGTTTGAAATGCTGTGAATCAACAAGATATATACATATT
>NW_009209959.1:0-270 GCF_000690835.1 Fulmarus glacialis
TCCAAGGAGCGCTTAAGGACAGTCAGTGGCAGGATTTTCTCTCACACATGTATGAAGTCATTCACGTGCATGTTAGGTCAGTCACATTCCGGGAAATAGATTGGAAATAAGTCGGAAATAAATTCCAACTCCGTTATACAATTTTAGTCCAAAGTCATGCTTCTGAGAACCGTCAAAAGCATGAGTAGTTACAGTAGAGAGAACCGTGATTCCGGTTTCCTGTTACTGAGAGATGTTAAGAGGATAGCTGTTTGGTATCCATATGGAGGG
>NW_009209960.1:0-42982 GCF_000690835.1 Fulmarus glacialis
ATTATTACAGGATGGAGGGAATCCAGTTATGTTCCCAGCCATCATCTTATTTATTTTTCATTGGCTTTTACAGATTTTTGGATTGGTTTCTGACGATAAAACATATTGCTGAGGGTTTCAATACTATGTCATTTTTTACAAAGCAAACTGGGCAATAGTAGCAAAGAAAACTAACAGTAGCCCTACCACAAAGGGACAAAATCAAGTAATGGTTCAAACAGTATAGCAAAAAAGCTAGGTGAGGGTGTAGTGCACTGGACTGAATAGTGGTCACCCTTCTTGCTAGTCTACTTAAAAGAGATTCCTTGGGAAGTGTGGATTATGGCATTTCTTGGGCCAAATAGCATAATGGCCTGAGGGCAAGGAATGAAAACACATCTTCAGAAGTCAAAAGGTTTCCAAACCCACCAGCTGCACTCCAGCCATCCAGCAAATGGAACAAACTATATGGAACAAAGACACATTTTACATGTGGTTTTCCCATCCAGCAGTGTTTGCTGGGTCTAGACTACTGCTTTGATGTGAAAAGCTTCTTCAACATCTGCAAGCTGAATTGGGAGTAGTAGCGGGAGCACTACGGCTTCAGCTTGGAGCACTACAGCTTCAGTTTGCGTAGGCAGGAGAAGGGGATTGCTTGCTTGTTTGTTTGTTTGCTTGAAGCCAGGGCACATAATGGAGGGAGCAGCATTCAGCCTGAAGAGAAATACTAGGAACTTCAGCACACTGAGTATAATTATTCCTAAAAGCTCAGCACTTGATCCAATGCTTATTTAAGTCAATGGGCGTTTTTCATTGACTTAGGGTGATAGATAAAATGGGCCATTAGTGCACTTTTTAAAAGCTCCGCTGAACAAACACATCACTAGGTGGTTCAGGTCTTTTTTATAATGCCTTTCCTTCTCTCTCAAATACTGCATTTATCTCTACTCTTGTCCTTTACCGCAGCTTGTATTGTAACACTTTCACCTGCATCACACAAGGAGAAAAATTCTCAGCCTCTTTTCCTCTTAGTCAGCAACAGAGAATCTGCTCCATTAGTGTCCTCATACCACTGTAGCTCTGAAGATTAAGAAACTTTATCAGGGTATATAAAGGTAGATTTGGATACTTAATGCTGTATACCCAAGCTTTAAAAAAAATCACATTTTTTTCTTTAAAATTCTAATTAAACTATTTTGTTAAAGAATTTCAGATGTCTCACTTTGAAGTACAGCAGAGTGGAACAACTGGACAATAAGCATGGATTCATCAGATGAAAAGTACTTTGAATTTTTCTGCTCATGCTGGACATTTCCTAGAGGAGTAAAGAGAGAAAAAGAAAATAACTTTAGAAGAGTCATCTGCATTATACCAAAAAGCCATTCCATTCTGCCTTCTAAAAAGGTCTTGTTAACTGATGGTAGTGTGATTTAATAGCTAAGATTAGGTAAAAGCAGATACCATGGAGAAAACACAGAGCACACAGCAGTAATAAAGTACAGCAGCAGGCACTCGTTTGCTGCCCACATACTGTAAACTTGTGGGTCACTCCATATGTGTTAAGCACCCTGTATTCAATTAATAAAGAAACAGAGCCAAAAAAAGCAACCGACTCTAGCTGTCTGGACCAGTAACACCTCCCACCTGCAACGGCACTTACTTGTTTGCTTTTTATTTTTTTAATTTTCTGTTTACTTGAGATGTAGTACACCCAGTCCTAACATCATTGTCCACATCAGGGAGCAGAGCATGGGCAGACAGGTCAATGATAAATGCAGTTTACCCACGTTTCACTGCTGGTCTAGACTATTAAATATGGGTGTTTACCTGCTGTTTTACTTGCCATTGCACCACTGGAATAGAAATGCTCAAAACTCAGCAGTCCTTCTGCAGCATGTTTCCCCTAAAGAGCTGGAATTCCTACAAAGACAACATTATTAGTTCTTATTAGTACACAAAAGTAGTAGGTCAACATTTCCAGAAGCATCTCGGTTGCTTAAAGGCCTGCACGCTGGTGAACGTCATTTTTATTTGAAACGCAACAAGCGGTGTTTAAAAGGAAAACCTTTGAACTGAAGAATAACATCATTTTCAGAAACATTGACAATGTTGCTGAAAACGAAATGTTGGAAAGGAAACATTTTCAGATAACACTGCCTTTCAGCTCCCTTATGCTTTATGAGACAACAGTGAGTCACAGCATAACGACCTTAGTGATAGGCAACACTCTGCTGACACAGCGGTATCGAATTCAAAATTCAGTAGCACATAATTAGAAAATTCATAGGTGCTGATATTACCATGGCGTCTCTACTCCGTGCTACCTGTGTCTTTGCCCCTCTTTCCTGCCAGTGTGAGCCAGGGGCAGTACTAGCAGATCAGCTCCCCTGCCGCAGCAGCAGGCAGCTGGAGGAACTGGGATGGCTCTGCCTCCCTGTTAGCTAGCAGCTCTTCTTCCTCTGCCCAGGATGAACGCCAGTGCTGCCACCCTTGTGAGCCTGTGAGGACCTAAAGGGCTGGGGAAGAAAGGAGAGGAGGGAGGGATCTTGTGCTTTTGCACCCTGTACTGCTGGCTTCTACTGGGGTGCGAAGCTCTATATTGACAAGTCCCAGCTCCCCACTCTTTCTCCCCAAGCCAACTAATTCCTAGTCTGAAATCAACTGCATTGCAATAATTTGTGGCAGAATATTTTTTTAATTATCAGTATCATTATAGATTCACTAGGTATTGCCCCTCACTAAGCCACCTATGTACCTCCTATACCAGCAGCAAAGGAACAAAAATGGAGAACACAGGACTCAGCTTCAGAAAGGGTGTCGGGGGGTGGGGGGACAAGCAGTACAAAACACCTTTTTGTTATTCATGAAAGGGAACACTATTTCATTTTAAATTCAATCATGAGGCTTTCTATTTGTCTGAATCATAGCTTTTTGCTGATACCCTCACTACTCACCATGTCTAGAGTTTCTGATTCTCCATCTGGGTATTTAACAAACAACATAATTTGCCTCATAAATCTTTGTTAAGATTTTTTGAATGCTGGCTACTTCCCCACACACAGGCACGCAAATGCACTCCCAATTCCACAGCAGAGCACCGCTTATCACAGCAGGAGAATGAAGGGGGAAAAAAAAACCACCAACAAAACAAAAACCAGCTGTAGCACAGTCCTGCAAAAATGAATGTTACCAAAGCTGATATAGATTCAACCTTCCCTTGAACTTTGTGGTTTCTCAGATTGAACCCAGCTTTACCTCCCTTGTCGAGGAGCAAGGAGAATGGTTTTTAAGGAAGGGAGGTATTTGGAACTGTTCAGAGAGCTTCTACTTTCCAAAAGCCTTTGCTTGAGGTAGAAGGATGGGTGAGCAAGGGAGGAGGGAAGGAAGGACTTGTCAACAGACAGTGACGAGGGGAAATCAAGGTAATACCCACCCTTATTCACAAACTATTGCAAACTACTCCAGAACTGCATGTTTGCTTTCCTGCCTCAATCCCACTCCCCAGCTTTCATTCAACCACTTTTGAAATTAATCACAACACACTGTCTTAGCACAAAAGTTAAAACTCTGACCTTCATGTTCTTCCCCACCAAGGACAAGCAGCAGCAGCTTTTGAGGCAAAACTGTCAGTGTACACTTACAACAGTAAATAAATAAACTAATGATTACAAGCTCTTAATGAGGTCTTTGAGGCTTTACAAATCAGGCTTCTCAAATTGCTGTTCTCTGAACAAAGGAGTCTTGCTAATCATTGGATTTGTGCTTTAGAGTTTTGAGAAGTTTGCAGTGCTGCTCAAATGATGTGATCTGCTTTTAGATTTCTTTCTTAAGGAGCTTAACAGAACTATCTGTCTCTCCTCTTGGCCCTGCTTTAGGAAAGTATTTGGTCACATAGTAAAGTCAGCTCTTATTCATAAACTCACCTAGGCATGAGTTTAAAGGCATTGCACATAAATCCTGATGGAGTTTAAGTATACATTACCTGAAAAGTAAATTTCCCTGACCAAAGCTTTGAGAATGGATTCAATGACTGAAAAATCATTTTGTAGAATATGGAGAACTGTGTCTGCTGGTCAAGCATCTAAGAAGATGCTCTTTCAAAGGTTTTGTTCTTTCCTTGTGTCCTCTATCCTTCCTCCCCTGAGTTTTCAGATAAGCTGAGGTAGCAGGTCTCTAAGATGCTGGCTACAGAGTTACAGAATTCTCTTTTTCTTGCTGTGCTTTGACCTCATCTGATTTACATATTCTGCAGCTTTTCAGCTTGGCCTGTCAAATTTGCTTGATATATGCCTAACTCTCTTCCAGATTTCTCTTCTGAGGGTTTTATCACTCCTGTTTACTTCAGTGCACCTACTTCTCAACAACAGTTTGGTTCTTATGCAGAAAAAGAGAGTTCTTTTGTTGGTCCTTCTCTTCAGCCCAGCTGTCCTCCATAGAGATGGGTGCTCCTGATTGCATGGGACTTCGACTTTGACTAGAGGAGGCTCTTTTTACATCAACAAGCACCACAAAGTGTGAATCAAACCCAAAGGGTATTTGACTAAGAATTTAGAAAGTTAAACTGCTGAAATAAGTAGTTTATAATTAAAGTACTGAGAAAACCTTAACCGAAGAATCACTAGAGCAACACTATAATTACGCTGTCCTTCATATCCTGCCATTAGCATTTCTAGAAGTGACATAATAATAATGTGGCTTTTTTTTCTCTTTAGGAACTGTCAGCTCTCTTTACAGAATTCAAGTAAGTTTATAAAGAATATCAAGTTCTTAAATGGAAAATGCAAATGATGATTTTTGTGTAAGAGACATGACAGTCATATTAGTAAGCTCATGAAATTCATGGCCATATATGTTTCAAGTCAGTAGAGTAGAACATCTTTCTCCTTTTCCTTTTTTTTTTTTTTCCCTATCTATTCAGGGTTCAAGAAAAAAAGACGCATCAATCTCTTTTGAGCTCGCCTGTTAACTGTTCAAATCTAGTATTTTTGTAAACTGCCTGTACTTCCAGGAGCACAGAGAGAGCCCATCTCAGCTAATTAGAAGGAAGGTTTTGATCCCAGACACCAAAAAGACTTTATGCAGGTAGCAACCAAGCTTGTAATAAGAAACACATTTTGAAGGATGTCCCAAGGACATCCTTTAGGCTGCTGTTGCCAGCAGACAATGTTCCTTCTGCCCCATAGCAAGGAAAAGGCTGCAGTACCAGCTGTGGCTATTGAGTGCCTGGGAACCTATTTGGGCATGTATTCTCTGACCACTTCATCCCTCAGGAGGTGTAATTTATTTGATTTGCATTCTAACACGTCCTAACACATTCAGAAGAGGAAAAGAAAGTATGTGGCCCTGTGGTACCATGTAGGGGATGCTAGTGAGAGCTACTGCTGATTCTGAAGGAGAGCTGATGATACAGTTTCAAAGCACAAACTGTCAGAGTTGTGGCTCACAACAGGACACGAGCTTTGGCAGCCAGTTCTGTTCTGTTGATTCTCAGTCAATCATAAGGGTTGATAAAAGAAAAATGTGTTTAGGAAAAGCCCATTTTCTGTCAAACAAGCAGCACAAGTATAATGAAGTTGAAATGAGATACTTGAATGTTTTAAATCTTTCGTGAAGTGTGGAAGTGAAATACATACTAAAACAAATCTAAATGTGTTCTCTAATAGATTTTAATTATTGACTGCTTGAAAATAAATTATTATATTCAAAAAACTATGGGATGTTGATTAAATTGCACGAAATTATATGGTTAGGATATTTCATAGTGCCTGTGGTATAATTTGCTGGTCTCTTAAGATCATAAAATGTTACACTGAGGGCAAATATATCTCATTATAACAATTTGTGGGGAAGACAAACGTCTCACATCTGACACAGGCAGACAGCATTTACCTGTTATATATGTACATATAAGATACTGATTTACCAAGGACAGACAGGAACGAGAGTGAGGTCCTGGGAAGATGTGAGTTAAATGTGAACTAAATCTGCATTTACCAAGTTAGTGCAGCACCAAGCTTATCTCATAAACTTTATGAAAGTCAGTGTATACTTGTTTGAGTCTAGTACTACTTAAATGTAGCTATACTTCTTTCATAGATCAGTTCCCACCAGCTCAGAGCAGCAATAGAAATAACTCACAGCTGACAAAACATGCCAGGAAAATTGCTGCTGATAAAACCTTGAACTTCTGTTCTTTTTAGAAGCTGGTCCTTGCACGTAATGCAAGGTGGCCAGGGGTCCTCATTCCCTGCCAGCAAAGCTCCTTCTTCCATAATAGGGGTCACAGTGGTAAGAGCTGGACTTCTGTGTAAGTCTCTTTCAGGCTGCATACAGTGCAAGAAAGGATTTGTCTTTACCCCAGAATTAAACCAAGTTGTGGCTCCAAAATCTCCCTTTTCTGTATACAAACCGAATCTCCCTTTTACCGTATATATAACAAAGGCTTCCAACTCAAGCTAGTTGGCTTGTAAGATGAGGATACCAGATCAAATCAGCACAACTCAGTTGTTCACCCAATCATTCTGTGTAGCATATTTTAGTGTGGCTAAGGGCTAGTCTACATCAGATGGGAGGGGAAAGAGATGGTATTTTGTTTTCAGGTTGAAATCCCTGCAGCCTCACGACGGAGTTCTCCCAAGTGAACTAGCAAGCTTCTGCCAACTGGAGAAACTCTTCCAAAAGAGCATTACATTCATTTCATGATGAGCTAAAGCAGGGGAAGGAAAAGTTCATACGGTTGCATCTGTATGTCAGATGTCCTTTTTTAGACTTTGGCAGTCTTCCCACTGCTGTCCTACACTTTGCTGTCTCACACCATGACCAGTCTGTCAGATTACCTAGTAGTACACCAGAGTCAAGCTGACCAGCTGCGAACTCACTGCTTTTAAAAGTCGGCATGCAACTCAGTGCACTTCACTGGTGGTCACACACTCCTAAAAGCTGATTATCCTACTCAGCATGACAGCAATCATGCATTGTGTAACTGCCTAGCACTAAGCAGAGATCCCAGATTTCTCTGACACCTGATAGAAGAAATTATTCTCCTTCAAAAGCTGTCACTGTAGCACAAAGAGCTATGAACTATGAGTAAATAAAGGTAGAACAGGGTATTTGCCTAGGACACATCTTAGGCAATGTCAAAAAGGGGTGTAATTTTTAAACAGCACAGGAGAGAAAGAGGTGTTCTAATAATTTGCAAGTCCTCATCCTTACTCTGGGTTGGACATTATAGAAAACACTGAGACACTGAGGATACCAGAACCAGAACTCTGATGAGTTAGAGATGAAAGTCAGAGTAATTTTGCTATCAAGGAGCCAAAGAATAACACAGAGAAATAGACAGAGAGAGAGAGAGAATGAGTCCCAAGCTCAACAGGGCTATGAAGGAGACCTGGCAGTATATGTTACAGTAAAGTACGTGAATGGTTGATCTAAACAAAGACAGATCCTCTGTGCCTGACAGAGGCTGCATCTTAGGCAGGTATTAGCAAAGACCCTTTCTTAATCTCTTTGGCTCTATCCCCATATTCTCACATGTATGCTGGGAAATTCACACCAGCAGCAATTATTTTCCTTCTATTTTCAGATCCCACAGCCCTCAGCCGCATTAGCATTTACCCCTCAGCTGTCCCCTTTCATTTGGCTGGCATTCAGGGCATATTCCTTCTGCACTCCAAGTGCCCTGTGTAAGGCTTCATATGACAAAGCAACAGAGGATAAGTTGGAAATCTCAGCATCAGTGATGAGCCTTTGGCAAACTTTTGTACCTTCTCTTTCAAGTGCCAGGCAAAGTCCTTTGATCTTTCCTTATCTACCATATTTATGTAAAAGCATGTAGACTGAAAGCGCAAACAAATAAATAAAATCCCTCAGGTCCACCGAAATAAGAGTCCTAATTGGACAAGTTTTTCCTCCTAGAAGGAGAATCTGAGAATAAGCATGTAACAGATGTGTAAGATATATGGCTGAATGAACTAATGGAAGGCTCTCGCGTGCCTCAGGGATGAATGTAGTCTGACAGTCTAGGGAAAACGGAATTATCCTTAGTAGCATAACTGCGAATGCTATCTTTTGACATATACTATGGGTATATACACCATATATTTTACATACACACATATAAAATGTTTGTTTCCTTCTTTTTACTCATTTGAGGTGTGATTTTTCAAAATTGCCTAAGTGACTTTCCCACTGTAATTTAATTGAATTCGTAATTACTGAAGATGACAGCATGAGGCTAAATGCTGCCCTTGAAATCATTGACTTCTCTGGGAATTGTGTGTATTCAGAACACCACAGGCTTTTGCAGAAGCTGAATCTGCAAAGTCTGCATAATTGTAGCAGCCTGGTCTGGCATTTTGGAGTTGGCCATCAGAATTACGCCTGCCCAGGGAATGTCGACAAAACCTTCAACATATACACCATTTGAAAAAAAATCCTTAACAGAAATGGTCCATTCTTCTCCAGATATCTGTGCCGGGCTTTCCCCAGCACTTCTCTGTAGTTTGGAGCGAGTGCCATGAATTATTTTAGGGCAGGTGTTCTGTTGCAAACTAGCAGAACTTTTTGATCCGTCTGTCTTTCCTGCCATTTCCAAATCCCTGCCAATCACATTGGAGAAACACTGCCATGGGCTGTGATGGTGATAGTTTTAACAAATATCGCTGGACATTTCCTTCTGACCATCCAGCCAGGTGGCTTTAACAGGTATCAGTCTGGAAGGCTTTTGTGCAGAAAAAGGTAGGATGCCTTGTGATAGTTCCACCTGGATGAACTGGGAAAACTAGGTGGGAAACCATCAGCTTTTATTAGGAAAGGATAGTAATGTGGTCATTGTAACAGAAACCGATAGAAGGAAAGAAACAAGCAGATTGTGCCTTGTATATTCAGGGTACCATGTATCTACTTGTTTATGCACTCCCTAACCTACTTTAGCCACAATAACCACCTGAACATAAACAGTTTACATCATAAATGTAGATTGACTGGATTCATTTTGATAGAAGAGGGTTAGGCACTGCCGGCAGCCCAGAATGAGTGATAGCTTCTCATACCACAAAGAGTGGTGATAAGCAGTTGTGGCATGACCTACTGGTGGTATCTGCTTCCTACTGCAAGCAGAACACAGCATCTCTCTATAAGCTTAAGAGCTAACCTGTTTAAAACTGGGAAACCCGTGGTAATGATTTTTTTTTTTTAATGTGAAATGTCAGAGCATAAAACTGATGCCGGTGCTCCTGTGAGCCAGTGGTATTAGAATGAAGTGCAAACCCCCAGATTACGTTACATTCTTGTATGCCACAAAGATAGGGAAAAGTGATTTCAGCTTCTGAAGCACCTGATAATAGCATTTCTGGAGTCTGAATGGGGAACCAAATCCCAGCCTCCTTTACTCATGTGAGTAGTTTTGTGCTGAGCTATTCTTAAAATAATCATCAATTCCCCCCATAAATTAGTTTCTATGATGTATAACAGCCACTGAAAGAAGAATTGAACAGGGGAAATTAACTGGCTTTTCAGTAACAGAAATTTATCAAGGCCACATTTTTTACTGGGACAAAACCAATTCATTTAAGCCTTGTCAAGATTCCTAATTAAAAATCCTCTACTCCCAATTGCAACTTACAAATACTGTGCTTAATTTGGAAGTTAATAGTATTTCCACACATTTCTGCTACACTCTGCTATAGCAGCCATGAGTCTAGTCTGATAACAAGAGCACTGTACCCAAGCCAGCAGTAAATGACTTCCCTCATTTCTGTGTAAAAATGAAACTTACTTTGTAGAAGGGGGATGGGGAGGTTTGAAGCTGTATTTATTATCTGAATTTCAGCTCTGTTGTATGAGATAAGAAAGATCCATCTTTTAGGTTTAGGCTAATGCATCAGATATTGCAGGCCTGAAAAGCTTTGACTTTTTATTGTGAATCAATCAGCTCCCACCAGGCTACCTGCGGCCTGGCAGGTCTCTATTGGTAAGTGTTTGTGTGAACAGCTTGGATCACAGGTCACGCTAATGGAAGATCAAGCCTTCAACCAACTAGCCCATGAGTAGAGCTCAACTGTACTTTTCATTAGTTGTGAGTTGGAGGAAGTTTCTTCCTCCAAAGAATTTGGTAGTGTAGACCTTCGCATGTTCAAGGACCTATTTTCTGTTCTAGAAGAATATGAGTAAGATTATTCTGTTCTGTGATGGATGATTAAGATTTTTTATGTAATCATTCAAGCCCATAGTACTTTGACTGGATTTTTTTATGCAAACTACAATATGAACTTGAAAGAAAATATTCAATATTCACCAACACATAACAGTTCATCTTCCTCTGCTTATAGAGGAGTATTACAATGAAGAACTTGACATGTGACAAATCTCCAATAAGTGAAAACTCAACACCTCTCTTACATGTCTCAAAAATGTTTTACTTTAAAGCAACCCATATTCTTCCTTCATTATACATCAGTAACACCAAAAAAATCTTTGTTTGCCAGGTGCCTCCTTGCTTATATCTTGACCTTGAGTCAAGAACGTGCACAAGAATGTTTGCTAATCATACAAGGAGGGTCCCAAACATTTGGTTTTCTGGGCATTAGCAATCTCATTACCTCAGTAGCCAGTACATTGCCAGAGTTCTTGGGGATATGGCTTAGAAATAGACAGTTTTAAGGAAAGATCTGAGAGAGAAACAGGAGGCAACTTTTCCAATACCTATAGGGAAGGGTTTTCTAATCATCAGGGCTAGCACAGGAGAAAAACAGAAGCTGTGAGTCTAAAAAAATCAGACTAGATGTAATGGAGGATGTGATGCCTGCCTGACCACAAGGCGCTCATGAAGTTTGACCTAAACCATATCTTCCAATAAAACAATGGAAAAACAGGCTTGACTTTCCTAATGTTTACAAGCACTTAAAAAAGAGGCATGAAAAGCCTTTCAAAAGGAGAACCAGCCTTTCTGTTCTTAGTTTTATATGAGTTGGATATAAATATATCCAACAGTCAAAAAGCAACTTAAGAAATGGCAGTATAAACATTAAGGGGAAAAAGCCTCAGTACAATGATTTTGTCCTGTTTTTTAAAACTGAATTTAAATATTTGTTTCAGAGGAACTTTGTTGTACACCTCTCAGTTTAACCACCTTAGCAATCATTAAGACCCAAAACCAAGTTAAAACTAGGTGCTAGTGAGACATTTTTTCTTTAATTGTTGAAGACTGGCATACATATCAATTCATGAACTCAGAGATGCAATGTGCAAATCACTTGACTGACAGGGAATGCTCTCAGGACCTCCCTACTAATACTGTTAATTCTCCCTTTGAGAGTCATTAAGAAACAAGATGAGAAAACTTCTCCTCATGTTGTTAACACCTGGTCTAAAGCCACCAAAGCCAATACAAGTCTTTCCAATGGTTTCAGATCAGTTCATAAGTCCTGAGACGGCACCATTTCTTGAATTTTATGAACTATGATTCCTCAGCACTGGCGGCACACACTGTCACTGGCAAGGTCACATCAACCATGAAACCCAGCCCGTGCTAGCAGCCAGCCTGCCTTTGGGGACATAAGAGAAAATCCAATGGGCTACGTGTTTTTTGCAGTTACCAGTTTGCACTTAATGCATGGAGAAAGAGAGGGAAAAGAATGAGTCTCAGCTCTGCCACTCTGCCTGATATTCTCTGGCTTCCCCCCCCGCCCCAAGTTAAATACTGTACACCTTATATGGCAGTTATTTTTACTTACTCAAATTATATGACTTTTTTTTTCCTGCTCTGTAAATGCAAAAGAATAGATGCCTTGGCCTATTGAGCTGACATCACTTGAGTAATTAGGCTGATGTTGGAAGCCCACAGTTCGACCTTCTGTGTAGTTCTTAGGGATGTAACTTTCATTAGATAAAGCACAGTTAGACAGTTATTATGAAAAAAATTATAACTGACAGAAATAGCAGAACTAATTTATGCAAAAGTATTTACACAGTGACTGGCTAAAACACTGAAGGAGCAAAAGCTCACAACGGTCCTCCAGCCAGCAAAGTTCAAACAATCTGGAAGATACCGTCCACCTTATAAAACTCATTCACCTCAGCCCAAAGAGGGAGCAGCAAAACTCTGCTTCTGGGGATACCTGACCTTGGAGGATCTCCAGGGATGTTTGGGACAAAGATCATGCAGCCCAAACCAGCACACTTAATGTCCTACTCCTCTAAACTATTGACAACTGCTGCTCAGGTGAGCAGCTAAAGTGGAAGTAAAGACAATCCTACTTCTGTAACTTTGTCGTCTTTTATGCATTAATAATCACTCTTTCACAGAGGCAATAAATATCCAAACTTTTCCACACAGGTCTAATTATCGCATAGTATTTGATGCGTGAGTTCACTCTGTGCTGACCTAAACCACAATCGTAGGAAATGCAGTTTGAAACTCAATAGTCTCACCGAATTTGTATTAATTCTGATGAGCATGAAAACAAGCAGGACTACTGACAGAAGGTTCAGAAAGTCTAGAAAGGGTTTCGTTATCTGTTACAGCTATTGTAAAACATTAAATAAATAAATGCAAACATTCTTCCTACATATGAGATCCCATTAAAAAGAGCTCCAAAAGTCATCACTTCCTCTTCTAGTATAGTCATGGGTCTGGCGTCACAAATTTGGTTTCTCTGGACATACAGGTTTATCTCCTTGCCAGAGATGAGACTTATTGATACTGAAACAGCTTTAAAAAAATTAATTTTGCTCAAAAACTATACACAAACTTGCATGTATAAAAACAGCAAAAATACCTAGTTGCCATAAATTTTGTGAAATAATAATATATTTTCTACATTCAGACTTAAAACTATATCTAATTACTGCTCAGGAGGGCACCTAATGTAAAGAACACATTAGCCTCATTTCTATACGAAGCAGGTGGTTTCTTCCACCTTCCCTCTGAAACATCTGGTGCTGGCTACGTTCAGAGACAAGTTTGTAGAGTAGATTGATATGAACCCTAATTTGGTATGGCAAATCCTCTGGGACAAATTCCACCATAGTGTGCAGATGTACCATGACTCCGAAGTCAACAATGTTGCATAATTTATACCATTATAGATTTGTCCCAGGTTGCCTGGGTCTGGGTTTTGAGGTGGTGTTGCTGTTCTTTTTCCCCTTTTTAAGTAGGACTTTATTGGATTTTAACAAATAAATATACACAAAATTGGGTCTTATTTAGCATATTAACTCCTGGATATGGTGATGGGTTTTCTGTAAGGCTACGGAATTCAAACAGGGGAAAAAATCCCCTTTTCGTGAGATGGTCATATTAGTCATGTCAAGAAGTATGATACAGTACGTGGGCAGTGATCTTATATATGTAAGTGCCTATTCTCTAAATCTAACAGCACAGTTGTTGCTTCTTCATGAAGTGCTGCCAGGTCCTACAAACAAAACTGATCATATTGTCTTCATCTGTATTACTCAACATAAGGAACACTTCATCAGTATGAATGCTTTTTACCACCTGCAGCCTACCCTCACAGCCAGTTCTTTTCCTTCCTTCATAAATGCATACAGAATTGAATTTAAATCAGAAGCAGTGATTTTTACCTGGAAACATTTGAGAGTTTGTGAGCTGTGCACACAGGGAACCCACAGATGGTCCAATAGGTCCTGGGAACAAAGGGAGAAATGAGAGGAATGAATAGCCTTGCCCTCATTCTCCTGTTCTCTGTTTTTTGGGAAGACACCTGTAGACTATTTGATTTCTTTCCCATTGAGAAGTGATTTATTTTTACTCATCGCCTGCTAGAAAAAGTTGTGTTCATGTTAGAATTAGCAAATACTTCTTTCTTCCATGGGAACTACAATCCTGTTTCTCATATTGCATTAAATATTTTTTTTTCCAGAATTTAACAAAGCACTAATGGTCACACAACCATTCCCTCTGCAGAGCTTTGATTCTATTTACATCAGGCAATGATAACACCAGAAAAAGGCTGTTACACAAAGGTAAATTTAAAAAACTATGAGTTTGCATAGTCAAGCTGGTGACAAACCTCTCATACCTGATAGTGAGCCTCCATGACTAAAATTGCAAGCTGTAGATACAACCAACTTACTTACATTTTACTTTTATTTCAGGACTTAAAAGGGATTCCTTCATGCATCCTGAATACAGCAAACACCAAGTATTCATTACAATCAATAGAGTGTATTATATTGTGACCTCTGAGCTGTAGTAAGATCTTTCACCCAGCAGAAATCATTCTATGTGAAGGGCCCTTGAGCACAAATTAAATGAAAGTAGACTGCAATCGAGGGAAATTATAGTCATAACTGCTGTAGAAATGAAGTCAACTCTTTCTCTGCATGATCACGGCAAACAGTGCAGATGCTCTCTGCTATCAGCATTGATGCAGATGCCAAAATTCCTTCCTGCTAAGAGTTTTATTAAAATGCCTTTTACCCTTAAGGGATGTGTCATCAGTATTACACAAAAACAAAGACAGAAACAAGCCTTGGAAATACAATAGGAGCCCAGGAACCAATTTGATCTACTAGTGCCATTATAATACAAACGAGTGTCCAATGACAGCCATTACACTTCAGGTGTGAATAAGAATCCATACATTGCCTGCCTAAGTGATGTGTGTGGAGTTGTACAAAACACACTTAAAGGTCTCCTGCCCCAAGGAGGTTGACAGAATCACACTCTGAGAAACCCAAAACATATACTTATTTAGAAAATTGAATGTTTTCTTTTTCCTTCCAACTGCTTCTGCAGCACAGATTTTACAGTATATTATTTTTTCTCTACAAAGCTTATAAAAGCAAGTGATAGATCCTACAAAGTAGTGAATCATCAGAATCCAAGCTAGCTCGACAATAGCCAAAAAGCTAAGAACACATCATAATGGAATCTGCTTGCCAACAGCCACCAATTGAAAATACAAAATATTGCTATTTATGACCATATTTATCAGAGAGAACTCACTAGCTGGTATAATGTACTACAGTCAATAAGGGATCCTAGAAAGGGCAGAAATATTGTTCTTCTGTGCAGAGTCGCCAATTTCAGGGCTTTAAGCCTTTAAACAGAAAATGGGTTTAGCAGAGATTTTTTGCTCTCTAGGAGAATAAATGGGCCTTTCATGAAGGTAGAAATCCCTGAGTTTCCTAAATAAATGAATGCAAAACCCACAATTCTGTGTTAGGATTCAAAGACCTTAAATGTAGATCACTGAAGGAGCAACAGGCCATTTTATTTCAAAGACACCAGGGAATAAGGAAAAACAAAAATAGAAACTTTGAGAAATGCTGGACAATCCAATTGAAGGATACTTCCTCTTTAAAAATATGCTTCACAAACATATCAACTAAATGAATGCTCCTTAAAGGCTAACTCCTAGTATATGTTAAAGATTAATTTACAGTGCTAACTTCTCAAAGAGAAAAATGCAAATAAAAACAAAACACGTTGTCTTAATTGAACTGCTTGCAGGAAATATACCCATTTCACTCAATAACAAACAGCACGCATGGGACCAGGACAGGCGGATGTCGGGTAAATAGTGAGAAGTCTGAACTGATCATCTCTAACATCACTTTAGGATTCCCTTCTCTTTCCATTCTGAAACTGTTAAAAGCTGAAAAGTGGGGGGAAATACCAGAGGAAGTGAAACATCTCTTTTCCCCTTAAAAAAAAAAAAAAACACAAACATACTATCTTTTTTATTTATGGCCTCAGCTCTTTATTGAGACAGCAAATATTTGCTTTTTTTTTTTCCCCCATTAAAGATTTTGGAAAAATGTAATGGAAAGTCAAATTACTATTTGTCATAGTCCTGGCTTAGTCCCTTCCATAGACAATCATCAATCTGTTGTAATTGGACCCAACAGTTGCATCCCACACATTTCCAAGCCAGCTGGATCTGGCAAGATTCCAAATACTGTCTTTACTCCGGGTCTCTCCAGCAAATTTCTGGATACAGAAATCCTGTCTGAACCCCTCTGCAAGCGATCCTTTAGTCCAACTGTCCAGGGCCTGGGACCAGTGGTAAAACCCAACTCAACTCTGCTCAATTCTCCCAGAATTACATGTAGCTGTAGCTGTTCTGGTTCATGCTCAAAAAAAAAAAAAAACACCAGACATTCAAGGAATTTCCTACAAACATGTACTTTAATTTTAGCTAGCGCTAGAGCATTGCAATGTTTGTAAAAAAACACAAATACTTGAAAAACCTCTCCCTTTGGAGCATTTGGATTTGGTCTGTGTCCTTGAGGAAGGACAACACTCCACTTGCCCCCCAGCACCTTCAGCTGTCTTCTTTTTCCAGAAGTAGGTTGGACACACCTCCTTTTCTTTTATGGAGATGTCTCCTTTATGGTATCAGCACACTATTCTTTTTCTTCTTCCTCTACTTGAAATCTCTAAATAAATGAATGCCCATCTCTGCCCCCTGCCTCCCCTTCTTTATCAGCAGCTGAGCAGGGAACATGTGAAAATTGGTGATTCTGCTAGTAGAAACCCTTTTATTCTACCACAGTGGAAATGTTTGCTGAGACCTTGATTGGCCTCTTTCTGCTTCCCAGATGCATTCAGCTCTACTATAAAACAGATATTCTTCTCTACGTTGAGGGTTACAATCATAAATGATGCTCATAAAACAAAGAAGAATTCTTGTCCTGACAGGGGCATATTCCCCACACTGTCACACTATTGCTCCTATCTTTATGAACCAGAGAATCAACAGGATCTGTAGCAGGGTATAAATAGCCTCCCTCAGCAGAGCCCAGGCCATGTGTTATACTAACGTGGCTAGGCTGCCTCCAGTCCCCATCTTAGCTACCTGTGGGACACCTGTGTAGTGCTGCCCCAGTGGCTTCTGACCATCAGACTACTGCTCCTCTTTGCTTTTGCTAATCGGCATTTATGGGAGCAGAATGTGCTTTGGATGCAATTAAAGAAGCATCTCTACCTATGGGCTGGCAATTTAAAACAAACATTTCGTGTTAATGTTTCCTCACACATTGTTTCCAAGGGCATTGTCGCATATAATAATTCATCAGTACAAAAATATAAACACGAAATTAAGGCATAAGGAGCCTCTCTAATGTAATGGACCATGAAACGGATAACTTCTTAACCCTTAACAAGATATTGTTAAGGGTTTTCAGGCTAGAGAACACAGATACTCCTTCTTAAAACAAGAATTCAATACTTATCCCTAGGCACTTCATTTGTCAATTTCCTTCACAAATCCCTGTGTAGCTACAATGTGGGGCCAGTCTAATTTGGAAACATCTTGTAAACTGAACCTTGTCTCAAGCTGAGCTCTCCAGATCAGGTAGTGAGGTCAACTCACCCAACATGCAAGCCCCCAGCTATACAATCAATCATGAAGTCAGGATTTCAGGCTGTGTGTATTTTAAAGTGTATTTTAAACAAAACAACACCAGAACTCTCTTAGCCGCCTGATCTGTGGGCCCTAATAATAAATAGATCTACTCAGCCAAACCCTGCTGACACAAAGAGATCCATTTAAATGAAAATAACCCTTTCTTCCTCTTCTCATCAGTTACCACCTAATAGATCAGCTTATGAGACACAAACCAAAGAGCAAGTCAGAAACAATTAAGGAAGATTTTGTGCATGCTCAGAGGTGGCCACACATGAGATCTGAGAATAACATTCTGAAAGATTGATCGCACCACAACTCAGGAAACCTGTAATCTTAACATCATAATTTCTTTTCCCTCCCTACTAACAAATCAGTTTTTTAAGATTAAGAATTGTATCTTTCTTTATGAGTTACATAGAAAATTTTTGCACTCTCCATGTATTATCTTCTGAGCCGTACCTTGTCATTAGCTTCTTTCAGGTTGCTCGATATTTGCACCAATTGCCTCCATTCCTTGCTGCTGACTCTCATGACACTTGCCATTAATTTGTTGGCTAAAGAAATAATTCTGGAAACCTTCTGAAATAACTCACTTGCTCGGTGCATAAAATTAGGCACTTCTACAATAAAGGATGCAGCTTCATCGAACAGCCAAGTTCTAAACAGGATTACCTGAGTCTTCATTTGATGCCTTTAGGCACTATGCTGTCATGTAAAGGAATCATTAATAAAGCAAGTATAATTTGTACACCTGGAACAATTCACTCTTCAGTTGGGAAAAAAGCATACCAAATCATTTGAGCTGAAGTCCCAAGAATCCCTGGGAAAAGGGCCAAGTAGCAAAAAATCCATTTCAGCACAAGACCAAAGAAAGCAAAGTGGAACAGATTTTTGATGTTATCCTCCAGACAACTGTTGACCTACAGCAAAACAAATTATAACCACTTTTAACTAATCAGATTGCTGTCTTTTTCAGTCTTACTCTTTCTTTATCTATGCAGATACACGGAGTTGACAGAATACTGGATTCCTTACTATGGTCACCTTACACCACAACTTCAGAAAGAAAAAGGCAGCATTATTTTCATATGCAATCAACAAAGCAATATTATCTAGGAATAAACATTCTTCACCTTAGGACAGGAGAAATCTCATGCTACCTTCTCCATACTAGAATTAGTAAATTACTTCAACTATCTGAGAAGCTTTGTTAGCTGACTGCTAAAGGGCAGTTTGCAATTTGCTTAAATGGAGTACAAACTTATTAAGCAGTTTCCTTGTATTATCTATAATGTTAACAGGCTATCAAGTAAGTGCACTAATATGTCAAGTACTTCAAGTACTGGGAGATGGGGTATAGGAGATGTCAGAGAGAGAGAAATTACATATATTTATGTATTAATACCTTTTCATCTCAAGAAGCTGTTGATAGGATCCTGTTAATAAGTCAACATTTTGACTTGGAATGAGTTTCAGCCTCATCTCTCTCCTGAAGCAGTGGGTTGTTTCTGGGGAATAGGGAGAACAGGTCTATAAAATTCCTTTCAGCCTGAACAGCAAAAACAGCAGCTGATGCAGTAGGTATAGTCTGATACAGTACCTCTTATTCCATACTGCTGGCTTCTTTAATTCTAAACAATGAAGATTTGTTGCTTAGAAGTTAGGTAACTAACAGGTGTTGTGTTTGTAAGTGTGTGGAATTGTAACTAGTATAAACTGTGTATCCTAGAAGCATTGTTAGATTCTAGTGATAATTAACTTCGACTATGGAAACGATAAATAAAAGCGATCCAAGTATGGCTCGGGGACAAGTTGCAACCTTATAAGGAGAAGGAAGGACAAGTTCACAGAAAGTTCACTACCCTGCTGACCACCAGAGACCACCCGAGACCCTCAAGAAGGCCCTAAAGGCTTTAGTGCGCATGTGTCTAGGATGATGTAATATTATAATTAGTTCCTGGAAACTTAATGAATATGTAAAAGAGAAATTTAAAATATGTATGAGAAGCATGGATATAAACAGAAAGGTGATTAGACCAGGTGTGCTTGATTTGTGGCAAGTCCACCGAGCACCCAGGCCTGAATAAAACAATATCTCTCCTGAGCGTGTGGAATTGGTTACTTGCACGCCGGGCACGAATCCGCTTTTCGGACAACACAGCTGCAGGAGGTATGAGTGGCTTTTTGGCAGAAAGGCATCCTGTCATGCATCAGACCCACACTCATTAATATTAGTGAGCATTGCCGCAGTCAGAATTAACTATTATGCACAGGACTTCAGGATAATTTAGCCCCCAAAAATGAGAAAGCATATGTATTTTAACATCAGAAGTAATGGTGGCATCAGCTCAGCTGCACTCTTAATTCTTTTGAACAGAATGCAGAACTAACCTCATGCAGAATGCCCTCCTGTTAGTCTAGTTGAAGACCTCCAAAATATTAAATAGAAAATATAACACAGTCTTGTAATGGGACAAAATAAGGAAAAACCTGATGTGAAAAAAAAGCATCATTATTTGGACCTACTTCTGCACAGTACTGAGCACATGCTGACCATTAAGCATTAAGCATTACTACGCATTAAGAGGTCTCATTACCATTCAGGTAGCATCTAACAGAATCAGGCCTTTTACTAGCAAATAGTAGCTACAGAAAAGGTCATAGCAGCATTTTTCATCAGTATATCTCAAAGCACCATATGAAAGAGGCTCGTATCATCATGCCCATTTTACAGATAAGGAAATTGAGGCAAAAAGCTGTGAAGTACCTTCATCAAGACCTGACAAGCTACTATTAGACCTAAAAATAGAATCCAGTTCTTTAAAATCCTCATCTAGTCTAGTCGCGAGCTTCCCAGGAGGAAAAGGAGACAGTTGTTCTTGGACAATGATAAAGACCTGACTTTTCAGAGGTGCAGCCAGCAAGGGAGACAGACACTTAAAGCCTACAGAAAAAAAATGCACATATTTTTTCCCTTCTTATAGCCAACAGAATCACCAGATCAATAAGCAGCCTAGAGTGCTAAGACCACATTTCTTGGACTGGTTTCAGATGGCACCCCAGACAAACAAATCCAACTGCCCCCAAAGTGTTCCTCTGAACTGAGTGGGATTCCCTTCAGACAGAAAAGTCACGTGCACAGGAAAAGTTATAGGATCAAGATATAATAGCATGCTGAATTATTAATTTTAAAACGTTTAAAATTGCAACATCCCTTTAATTATAAACTATTTCCTACATAGTCTTGACAGTACTCTCATTAAATGCTAATAGATGGTTCTGTAATAAACAGAAGCTTAAAAATGAATCACATTTATATACCTTGGGATGTCATGAGTAACAGTGGTTTGTAACTTAGGAGCGCGGAGAATCTTTTTTTATGATGCATTGACATCTCCTTCTTGGCATTGAACAACACTTCATAATATCTTACATTATAATTTTATTTCTTTTGCACCAAAATTTGTAGTTGTTCTATAAATTTCAAATGTTAATTGTATAATTGTCCTTTATGAGGATACAAGAAAGTCTTTTCAGATTTACCTTTTTTTTACACATGCAGAGCAATCACTCCCTTGTGTGCCATAATAATGACATACCTGAGGTATTTTTTCTTCTGAGCTAAAAGTGATATATCACTCCCCTCATTAGAAATGTAAATATTTGGGCTGAAGGGAAGAACTGTAACCAAGCAATGTTTTCAGAAGGTCACATTTCTCATGACCTACTCTCTAATCCTTCTCTAGGTGTGCATATCATAATCTATTCCAAGCAAAGCTGCTGGTAATGCTAAGGTAACAGTTAATTAAATATTTTGTTCTAAGACACTTTGAAATCCTTCAATCAAAGGCACCATGCAATTTCAAATACATCCAAAATCACTGTTATCAGCTACTATAATAATATAAATGGCATTAACACAGGCTGCAGACCTATCAATGCAAAAAAATGTGAATTTCAGAGGAGTCCTAAAATGGGATTCTGGTGTTGGGACAGAGGCAGGTGACTCAGCCATTAAAAGTGCAGCACTGTCTTAGCTTTTTTCCTTTGCAACAAAACCTTGGAGCCATACTATGGGGTACATCTCAATTCTGACACAAAAAAACAAAGAAGTCAACAACTGTTTATCACTGCTAATCACACAGTTCCAAGCTCACCATAGCCACTTGCTAGGGAAACCACATGATGTCTGCTTACTTGTGGCGTTCAAGCTGGAAATAATAGCAGGACAAAAGAAAAGGTTTTACAAGAGTTTTATATTTGGAAATACCGAGGGAAAGAAAACAAGATGAGAACCAAGCTATTTACTTAGGTACAAAAGGATGTATATAGAGATCCATTTTTAGCAATAAGGTAAGTTATTAACACCGGTTGTGTAAAAAAGCAGACAAGCATACCATGTAAGCTCTGCAGTTTAGTGGCAATGTTGGTTTTAATCTGACAGTTATTAATTACCTGATTTAATTATTAGTAGTCACCTTGCATGCAGGGCTACAGCATAAACATGAACCAGAAGACTTAACTTCCTCTTTCTTTACAACTGCAGGTTCTAATTCTATTTACCGTGGGGTTTTACACAATGGTGACACAAGTGTTGTTATTGCTAGCTATGACAATATCAGGATCTAATTACTCATTTAATTTATTTGCTCATCTATATTTTAAAAACTGGCAAAACACAAGATAGTTGTAACTATCAAATTAGTTACATCAGTGCAAACTCCTAGAGGTATGTGCATACACACAAGTTACTGTGATGTAAAGCGAGGTAGGTATTTAGCGATATAGTAGACTGATAGAAGGATTAAAACAGTGTAGCTTAATTTGGCTATGTGCATGTCAACAGAAGAAAATAGCTTATATTTAATTTAGGCTAACACTTTAAAGGGATTTACTCAGGTACACAGAATAAGCTGTCTGGAAAGTCTCAGAAATTGCCACACAGACAAATTACAATAAGGTAACAGGCTGCTGTATATCAGCTGATCCATGGCCACGGTCCATGTCAGTTTTCTTAGCCTGTAACAAATAGTGAGATAACCAAAGCTAGCTTAGCCATCTTTCCATGAAACCTAAATTAATTCAAATAATTTCTCATCTGTCTTGACAGATGCACAGTCACTGTAGATTAGCTGATATGCGATATCTTACCAAGGCACTGCATTGGATGAGGAATGTGAGAAGAGAGTAAAATTGGTCTGACTTCTGCACAAGAAAAACAACTAAATAACCAAACTAAAATGGGATTAGCTGTATTTTGTTCCAGTTGCTGCATTTTTCAGGGACCTATGTCGGCCTAAACTAACTGGTACTGGTGCCAATTTTCTTTACCTAGATGGAAACCTACAGAGCCGTCTATAAAATGTAGCACTAGTTTAACTAAGTGTGCATTTAAAATGACTAAATGTAACTCAGTTCAAACCACTACATTTAAAGCAGGTTTATTTTAATTTGCCTTAAATTGATTAGGAATGCGTTTAAATTAAACTAATATGTTCTTAAATCAGAATGCTGGATCAGAATACCACAACCATGCAGACTTTTTCACCTGTAAAGCTGTTTAAAAATATTTTCTAACCTTCTCATCAGACAGGCCAAAATTAATACTGGTAAAAGTAGTAGAAGGTCCAATTAAGACTTCCATTTGTTGCCAAGAAGCTGTCAATTGTGGTAGTCTTTTGCACCTGCAAATGACCCAAAGGTGGAAATATTTGCATATGCAAGGTTATTATGAATATCTGATTTACTCCTGGCTGAAATTTAATCCTACCTGAGGAAATACTGTTAGGTAACCCAGAAAGAGTTAATTATTATCCTTGGAAGAAATGAAATATTTCTACAGCTTTAGCAATCCAAATTAAAAATGTAAAACCTTTTGCTCCTCAGACTCAAGGACTACAGCTAATTAGACTGAATCATAATGCTCCCTTAAAATCAATACATATTAAAAGAAGCGTATTTAAAAGACTAGAAAAATCAACATAAAGAAAAAGTAACGAAATTAGTAAATTCTTCATGATTCTGCAAATCAGTATCAAAGGGTTTACTGTCATCCTTTTTTAACGTCAAACTGTATAAAAGAGATTTTCTCTACGTGTTTTGAAGCAGGAACATCTCAAAAGAGATTTACCAAGTATATTGCTTTGGTTTGAAGTGCCAAAATACACAGAAAAAAATATTACTGTCCAAGATGTCCAATCTGATTTCTAAATAAAAGAAGTAATAGCCTGAGTTTCATCCATTACAGGAATCCCAATGGTTTGGGAATCGTTTACACTAAAACGACAGAGCAAAACGTCTCAGCACACACAGGAATAAACAAGGCCTTGATCCAGGAAACTGCTCCCTGCTGAGACTACTTGAGATCAATTAGGCTCAGGATTAACATGGGACATGGCTTATTCAGAGCAGTTTGCAAGACTGAGGCCAAAAATCTAAAAGAAAACTTTAACAGAAATTCCTCTCACTACAACAAAAAGCCCCTTCTGCATTTTTACAATTTTCCATTTTTTGTTGTTCCTTCTATATCTTATTGTAAGATATTAGGAAGACCAAAGTTTATTTTATTCTTAACATTTTTCATTAGTGAAAAGGGATATTATCAATTTAAAAAGACATTTAAAATAAATAATTTCACATGTACTACTAATACTCAGTGATGACTTCATAGGTGGCCAAAACATTTCTAAAGGGCTAAGAAATATAAGGAGGAGGTGTTCCCCAAAAGTCAGCCCACAAATTCCTCTTCTATCCCAGAGGCAAACTTCCAGATATTTTTTATTTTCATTAAAAAGTTTCTCAGCTTGTCCTTGTGGATATAGGTGGTGTAAATTCGTGGTTATGGAGAAAGGTCATTCTGAGCTGTTGTGATTCAAGTGCTGGCACAGGTTCTAAAATAAAGCAACATTCTCAGTGCTATGATAAAGGCTGATCCTCCAGCACTGCTGGTTTTGCTGCTATTGAAACTATTGCTGATGTACAATGTTACTTATTCTCAGCAATTCATACTAACCTTGGAAAATTTGCAGAGAAAATTGAGAAAGGTCCCACTCTACTTAAATATATATCTACAGTTTCAATCCATTAGCTTAATAAAACTGAATTTATTCCAAAAAAAATCTGATTCACCACAGAGCTTGTAGCTCTTCCTATTTTCACTGCATTAAGTGAAATGCAAAAGGCAGCCACTTATCCCAGCAGGGAATAGCACTGAGATATTTCATGGCTTTATAAAGTTTTAAATCAAAGGAGACCATCAGATCATCCCATTCGCTTCAGATACATCATAATCCATTATGTTTCATCTAGTCACCACTGCGCTGAGCCTCCTCGAACTTGTGTTTGTTGAATGCCTGTCTACCAAAGTAGACACCTGGGGGTTTTGCTTCAGTCATTACCGGTTAAACTGTGGTCTCTGTGGCCCCTGCTGCAGCTGCAAATGAATCCTGGGCAAACCAAATGTCAGAGTTTTGTGTGGCACTCTCTGCCAGGGCACTTCACACACATTGCAACTCCTCGTGTTTACATGTGAAGACAAGGCTGACATAAGGACGCTAGCTTCTTCACAGTTCATGGCACTTGAGGACTCTGACAGCAAGAGTGGCAGGTATGTCATGGTGTAGCGACAAACCTGAAAAGACAGCTATTCTCCCTCCAGTACATGCTGGTGCAGATGCCATTCTGAGTGACTGGCCCTCAGACTCTTTCCTGAAAGACAGGTGTGAGGTGTTCCAGGACTATCGGTGCAAACGTGGCTGGAAGACTGATACAACCCTAGCACCTGATCAGGCAAGCATAAGTACAGAACATTTTTTTTACAAAATCAGAGGGTTCCCTCACTTCGCACCTATGCAGATCTTTGAAACTAGAACACTTGTAAAGACATTTATCTGTACTATAGCTCCAGCACAACTGGGACTAGCAGTTGGCTTCAGGTAAACGTAGGCAAAACTTTGCTGTCTCCTCTTCCTCTGTCATTTGACCCGTAACTTTGATAGTGCACTTTCTTCAGTTCAAAATTTCCTGCATCACTGACACAACTGGAGCCTGGATTAGGGTGTATATTAACACACTTGAAGGCCTTTGAAGACAGCTGCTACCCGTTCTCAATCTGTTTAGCCACTGATGTAATCATGACCAGCATGACAACACAGGTAGGCTCATGCAGAGGAGTATGTTCACCAACAGTAGGTGAAAATGGATCAATATGATCACGGCTGTCAAAAACAAAGTCATTCAAAGGATTTCTGAAGAAGTTAGAAGGAAATTAATGAAAGGATGTAGCCACTCCATCTTTATATTCTTGAATGAGAACATGAGGAGACACAGCAGGGGCATACCTGTCAAGCGTGAAAGAAGTGAATCTCCCACAGGGCTCAAGGAATGGAGAAGCCCTGATGCTGAATTAGAGAGAGAGAGGGAAAAGCACAGATATCCAGATGAAGAGTCCCATGTGATTCCTTCAACCAAGTGCAGTCAAGTTGTGCGATGCCACAGAGGAAAAGAAGAACTGCTGTTAAGTCTTTCAGCAGTGAGACAGAAAGAAGAACAACCTGTTTCCTTACAGTTTCACTTTCTAGATCTCATCTGCAAAACTGTGACCGCACTGCCTGCAAACACAAGGGGACCTCTCTTCCTTTTTCCTCTAGTCAGTCATTTCTGCCTTTCCCTGAGGTGCCACCGAATTCTCAAACTCAAGGAAGAATTTAGTCAGCGAGTGGGTAGGAGTGTAAAGGAAAGAAGGGGGAAGAGAAGGCAAGCAAGCAGGTAAATCTCAAATCAAACAAGCGAAGGAATCTATAGCACCAATATCAAAGCAGCAAAAGCCGCAATGGCTGAGAACCTGAGGCCGATGTGATTTACTTTCATGCCTTAGAACATTCAGTTCCACATAATCCACTGTCAAAGTCAATTATAAATATTACAGTATCTGCTACTGGAACTGATCCATTCCATTCAGAAGAAAACATCAAATGCTGCCTGTAAGGTACATGAGCACTTAATGACAAGGATTATACCAAGATACAATCAAAATGAACAAGCTGTACAAAAGAGGAAACCAAAGCTAGGTTGCTTGTGTCCCTCTGTTTTTAACACCTGCACTTGATGTCTCAAGGGATTATTTTAAAGAAACTTTCTTCAAGCATAACAGCATTAGGCAACAAAGGACCAAAGATGATTTTTTAACACTGGCCCATAAAGTTACTTTCCTAAGTCTATGTTAATATATCAAAATAGACATAATTATTAGATTTTTAAAACACTCAGAGCCTGGCAGCTTCTGCTGAAATCAGTAACATCATCTATCTCTCACCACATGACTTCACCACTACTGAGAGGATGATCCACTCTTGAATGTGATGAAGTAGTGCTATTTGAAGAAGGAAACTGTGCTGGTAGGCATTGGGAAGTGCTTTGAAGAGTTTGAAATCAGAGCACAGTCTCTTTTTGTCAAAGATATACAGGCAGAACTATTTATTTAGAATGGGAACTGCTCCCCAGGTCTTTCCCCAGTTTTAGAGTAGACAGGTGAGTAATGATTTTTATATCTGCTTGGCTAAGAAACACCAGCCCATTCTGGCAAAAGAGGACCTCGGCCACATTTATTTCTGTCTTTGTCCTTTCTTGACCTGTGTACAGTTGCCACGTACTTCAACACAAAGCCTCTAACACTTTGGAAATTCCAGCTGGCACAAAGCAGAGCAGCATGTGCCCTCAGAAACACATGCTGCTGTGAGCGCATCAAATCTATTCTCCTCACTTGAAAGTGGCTTCTCAACAGGCAACAAAAGAAGTTCTAGTTCTACCAGGTGGCAAGGTGTCTTAAAGATCAACAAAACCTCCAAAATGAACATTATGGTCAACATAATCCCATGGCCCAAGCCTGCACTATGGGAGCAGTCCAAACCTCACCACACAAGTACAGGTTGACTTTCTCTCACCTTCTCTTCTTCTAGCATTAACACACAACAGTAAGAATAGTATATATTTTAACCTTAATTCTATTGCATAAGCTCTTCCTCTTAAGAAACTACGGAGTGGGCAGCACAGTCAGGCAGCCGGTACCCTGCCACACGACCAGGAAGTATAAATGTCATACCAAGTGGTGACATGGGTGGCAAAGGACTAGTGGATTGCTTAGCACAGCCTCATCTAGTGTATAAATTCAACAGAGGTAAGCAAAATTGTTAGGAGGTGCATAGAAGTGCTCTTATCACAGAGAATAATCTCTCAATCCTACTGCAAAATCAGAAAGTGAGAGAGGAGACTTGGTCAGATTTTCATTTCTAACTTCCACCACCTCACTGAGCCACGTCTGGACAATTATGACTCACCAATACAAGTGTAACTTGTGGGAAGTAAGCTGTTTTACCGGATACACTTTGCTAGCAGACAAACTGCTATGGCACAGGCAGGCTCAGGGAAAACAAAGCCTACAAGAACAGAAAAAATCCTCTAAAGTGATATTCCAAGTGACTGTGGACATGATTTATGGAGGCAAATTGTGCTTCTACTGTTCCTCTTAAAACAGATGCAAGATTTGTTTCCAGGCCTGTTCATTTGACTTCTCTTGAGCACGTTAACAACTTATTCCTATATGTCTCACTTTTTTTTTATAGGAAGGATTCCAGTGAAAACTGTGGATAACACAGGAGACTAGTTTTAGTCCACCTTTTTAGCACAGTAAGAATCCTTCTATACTATATAATTTCATTTGCTGCAATGAATCATTATAAAGTCAGCTGAAGTGCAAGATAACCTATCTTAAGAACCTTCAAAGAAAAAAAATAGAATGGTATCTACCTAATTATACATCAAAGAGTACTTTAGGAATAAATTCTGTTATCTGCAATGTTAGAATTTTTTTTAGTGCTCTACTTTAGTCATAATAAGAACAGTGCAGCTTGAATTAACCACAGATTTCTGCACAACTGTGCTCAGATATCAGGGCTGTCCAAATGTCCTTTTACATGTCCACTCTATTCTTACCATTAGAGATTCTCATTCCATATTTCCCACAAAAATATTCAATTCTTAATGCAGAAGTACTTCCACTGTGGTCCTTTTTAATAACTTCAGTCTTGTCACCATTCAGCATAATATTTTATAAAGTTTCTTTTTGAGTTAAAGGGCATGAAGTTCCAATAATACCAATTTGTATTTCAGTTTTCAATTATTTTCACGTTTCTATTATCACTTTCTCCACAAAAATGTTTATATGGGGGCAGTCTCCTTTTACATACAAGAATACATCTAATTCTGACATCCATCTGGTATGCTGTCTGGAAACCTTTTTTATTATATTTGTCACAGCATATTTAGAGGTAAACTTACTCTGTGACATTTCAGGATATAATGTGAAATGCACACTAACAAAAATCACAAAAATCTCCTATACTATGTTGAAAATTTGCCCTAAATCATAGCTATGAGGTTTTTCAAGCTACTTTGAATCTGCCTGTTATTTTGCATCTAAAACACTTAATCAAAGTTGATCAGAGTTGAGGTTGGAAGGGACCCCTGGAAGTCACCTTGTCCAAGCCCCCTGCTCAAGCAGGGATACCTACGGCTGGTTGCCCAGGGCCATGTCCAGACAGCTTTTGAATATCTCCAAGGTGGGAAACTCCACAATCTCCCCGGGCAACCTGTGCCAGGGCTCAGTCACCCTCCCAGTGAGAAAGTATGTTTCCTGATGTTCAGAGGGAACCTCTTGTATTTCAGTTTGTGCCTATTGGCTCTGGTCCTGTCACTGGGCATCTCTGAAAAGAGCCTGGGTCCATCCTCTTTGCACCCTCCCTTCAGGTATTTATATACATTGATAAGATCTCCCCCAAACCTTCTCTTCTCTAGGGCTAAACAGTCCCAGCTCTCTCAGCCTTTCCTCATAGGAGGGACACTTAACAGTTTTCATAGCCCTTCATTGGACTTTCTCCAGTAGGCCCATGTCTCTCTTTTACTGGGGAGCCCAGGACTGGACACAGTACTCCAGGTGTGGCCTCACCAGTGCAGAGTAGAGGGGAAGGATCACTTCCCTTGAGCTGCTGGCAGTGCTTTTCCTTATGCAGCCCAACAATACACTAGCCTTTCTTTTTTGCTGCAAGGACACATTGCTGGTTCAACTTGGTGTCCACCAGGACCCCCAGGTCTTTTTCTGTCAAGCAGCTTTCCAGCTGGGTGGCCCCCAGCATTTATTGGTGCAGGGGGTGGTTTGTGTCCAGGTTCAACATGAGCCAGCAATGTGCCCTTGCAGCAAAAAAGGCTAACAATATCTTGGGCTGAACTAGGAAGAGTATTGCCAGCAGGTCGAGGGAGGTATATAAATACCTGAAGGGAGGGTATTGGATCCAGTATTGACCCCTGGGGTACCTCACTTGCTACTGGCCTCCAACTAGACTTTGAGCCACTGATCACAACCCTCTGGGCTTAGCTGTTCACCCAGTTTTCAATTCCCCTCACTGCCTGCTCATCTAGCCCATACTTTAGTTTCTCTGGGAGCATCTTTTGGGAGGCAGTGTCGAACGCCTCACTGAAGTTGAGGTATACAATACCCATTGCTCTTAAGTTTACCAGAACCATGATTTCCTCTCATATTCTTTTATTGTTCATTAACACATCAATATTCCTGATGTGCTACAGTTAACATTTTTTAAAGTGAGTAGATCAGACATTCAGCATTTATTAATCGGTTCATTGCTCCTGAAATCAGTGACACATTGCTGCTTCCCCATTAGACCAGGAATCAGCCTTTAATATTGGGAAGAGAGAGCAAGAAAAACAGAGAAGCAACCAAGTTCATGTTTTCCTTTTTTTTTTTTTTTTTTTAATCCTTTTTTCTTTATAAATTCACTTCTTTGGGGCATCCTTGAGGATGTCTCTGTGAGATGTCTGAAAGAGCAGAGAATGATGGGCTGGTAATTGGGATGGAAGAATGTCCTATACCCAGCAGTCCTTAAAAAAAAGAAACAGAAGAGTGGGACATGAAAAGCTGGAATCACTAATAGAACAAAAGAAGGAGCGGTGACACAACAAAAGACTATTCAGAGGCAACAGCCTCCATTGCTCCTCAGTTTTGATTAAACCCCAGAGCAGGCTCATCTTGTGTACTGAATGAACCAAGCAGTTCTTTGGAAAAAAACGGGAAAGCCTTGGTGGCACAGAACTAATTAAGAACTAATGGAAATCATATACCCAATGAGAAGTCATTAGGAACAGCTTAAAACTGTAGATTCCTTACACATTTTACCCCAGTGCAGTTTCTTTCTTTCAAACAAACATAATATTAAAATTTAGATACTTTTCCAAATGATTCACCTTTTTACATGCAACGTCCAAAATCTTTTAAATAATCTTCCTTTAAAATAAGAGTAAAATTCCTTCTTTTTTTAAGATGTTAATTCTCAGAGCAGAGGTGTCATAGGAGACAATTACGAAATCTCAAAGTAAAATCCATCTTTCAAAGGGTAAAAAGCAGTACCGTTACATAATTAAAAACGTAGAGTAATAAAATAGTAATAACTGGCAACCTCTTTCTAAAGATCTTGGAAAGCTGTACAAATATTGATGTAGATGTAAGCATTATAATTTATCTGGAAATTAGGAAATAGTTTCAGTTTCATTTCAGAGATAAACAAAGGCACACAAAGGTTAACTAATTAGCTCAGGGTCATTCAGTTATATCATGGAATGAAAAAGGGGGATGCAGAACAGCTGTGCTTGGCCACTGTTTAAAAATATAACTGAAAACTGCTCTGAAGTCACATGCCTGCTTCCTGGATTGCATTCCATTCAGAAGTACTATTTCTCCAGAAATAGATCACCTTGTGCCTTACATTGGCAAATAAAAGAAGTTACAAATCTGCCAATACAGTACCTCAGTAAGGAAACACATATACAGTACGGAACAAATGAAAAGGCAAAGTTCTGAAGATGTTTTGTCATTTTCTTACCTGCTTTTATTACTGCAGACAAATGAGAACAGGGTTGTGTGGAAAGACTAAATGATTAGAAGAAATGCAAACCAGAATCACCTGGATAAAACTAAATTCTAGTATAAAAATGTGACTGATAATGAAGTGGGAGGAAGAAGGTGCATGCTTACATGCACTCATTTTTTGTCAGTGCAGGACGGAATCTATTCTACAGCATTACATACCAAGGTGAGAAATAATCGGATTCTATCCTACATCTATTTCCTTTAAAAATGTGGTAGTGTATACACAGGGCAATACTGCAACACAATCAGCAACATCCTAGACTAGCTTCTCTGAAGGGGAAGTATAAAGAGTGTAATTCACTGGCATTATACTGAGATATTTCAGTAGAGACACAACAGAAATCAAATAAAAAATAAAAGGTGAAACTCTTCCTTGATATGGTATTAGTCACTGTTTTTATCTTTAAAATCACTTATCTTTAAAATAAGTGATAAGGGATGAGGCATACCTAATGTTGGGTTTGCGTGGCAAGGTTTTGGTAGAGGGGGAGACTACAGGGGTGGCTTCTGTGAGAAGGTGCTAGAAGCTTCCCCCATGTCCGATAGAACCCACACCAGCCAGCTCCGAGACGGACCCATCACTGGCCAAGGCCGAGCCCATCAGCGACAGTGGTAGCGCCTTGAGCCTGGGAAGAAGGGAGGAGGCGGGGGAAGGTGTTTTAAGGTTTGGTTTTTATTTCTCATTACCCTACTCTGATTTGATTGGTAATAAATTAAACTAATTTCCCTGAGTTGAGTCTGTTTTGCTCATGACGGTAATTGGTGAGTGATCTCTCCGTGTCCTTATCACGACCCATAAGCCTTTCGTTATATTTTCTCTCCCTTGTCCAGTTGAGGAGGGGAGTGATAGAGCAGCTTTGGTGGGCACCTGGCATCCAGCCAGGGTCAACCCACCACAGTTGGTTAATATCCTGTTTGTTACCATCATACTGAATTTAGCAGTCTATTTAACAATCAGAGGATACTAACCTCATTTGAATGTGACTCTTAAACCTAACATGGCACTTGTATAAGTCCAATCTATTGCTGAAGAAGCTTGTTCAGGTAACATTTGTGTGGAAGTAGCTTTAAATTTACAATTCTGTTATTTCCAAGATGTCATGTATTTCTAAGTAACAAGAACACCAGCTCCACGCGATTGTAAACTTTCCCCAACTACATGATCAAAATACAGTGGGAAAGATAAGAGATGCTTGGGACCACTTGAACATTGAATATCCCAGGACAATTCAGGTCCTATAATACGAATGTGTTTTACTTACCATCAACAATGAACACACAGATCTTTCCAGCCTTATGTATCAAGCATCCTGGTTGCTATTTTGTATTGCAATAGGGCTAGATAATAACATGAATGATTCAATGGAAAATGTTTTGATTTGTTTTAATGGCAATGTAAAGTTTTGACAGAACTCATACACCAAAGCCAAAAGAGTCTGTATTTTTAGAATCTGTATCAAATTTTCATTTGCACTAGTGTCAGTCTGTTAATCTTTACATCAATTCTTCATTTAAGCAACACATGTAGAAGATTAACACACCCACATACATTCCTTTGCTATCGTTTTAGCCATTCACGTAACCAAAAAGACAGATCCTGAAGTGCACTGTAGTTGGAATTCTATGGATCTTAACAGATCCAGAAGCACATTTTAATGGAATTAGGAAACAGAACTATAAAGGCTATTGATGTAGAAAGTTGCAAATGGAGAGGTTTCATTAAGGCTTTATCTGGAGCTATGTGATTTTTTAAAGTTTTTTTTAATTTGCCCATTTTAGAAGAGGAAAATTTTTATCTTAAAAAAATGAACACCAATTCAAGGTGCATAAAAGACCAATACATGAAAGATTTTCCTTAGTGTGTTCTAAATGCTGTACAGATTCTTAGTCATCCTGTATTTTCCCAGTTCTCTTCTTTATTCCTCAGCAGAACACTGTCAAGGCGAATCACATCAAGGCACCTCCACAGAGAAAATGACCATGTATATTCAGAAGATATTCATAAATTTTATAATCTTGATTTATACAAGGCAGTGGTAGTTTTTTTCACTTCTTGCACACATAATTGCAATTTATTTTAAAAAATCCAGCAGCTTTCCATCTTGTGACAGCAAAGCCTTTCTCATCTTTTGAGTAAAACCTTAAAAGGATATCTCACTGTATTCCTTTTTATTAGCAGTCCATAATGCTAACGCAAGAATATTCTCATTTCATTACAAATGAAAAATAATTTACTCGATCTGGGACTCAAAAACCACACAATCTACTAGAGAAAAATCATATGAGAAAACAGGAAATAGGAAACAACTGCTGTATCAGACAAGGAGCTAAAATAGGTCTTTAGAAACATGAACAAACCAGATGTTTTACTTAAGATCTCATGGAAGTGGATTTATTTTCTGAACAAGTTACAAGATCATTAATTTACACAATATTCAAAAGCCGGAATTCTGAAAGAGAAGCATGCAAGAGCAAGCGCCTCCCAGTCAACAACCTGCCAATGAAGGTAATACATCTTTTACTATAGCTTACAACTCTATAGAGCTGATAATTATAGCAACTTATGTCCCTGATCTGTCAGTCTTTCATATCTCAGATAAGTGCCATCAGCTGCATCGCGATAGAAGGGCTGACTCTTTCTCCCTGTTTCTGCACCTGGAAAGCTTTCACCCGGCAGACATTTCATGAAAATGAGTACATTGCTGCAGAAAGTTTTGGTTTTACTAAGTGACCATTTTTTTGCAAAAGAATGTTTCATCAGAAAATTCATGATCTGAATTCTTGAGCATCCTCATGGCGATGAATATATTTTTCTGATATCATTTTTCATTAGTTTCCCTCCATATAGAGATTATAATATGTTCTTAATAAAACAGTCATCCAAGACAGACAGAAAGACAGACACTTTAAGGAATATTAAAACTGCCTATCACAGTATACAAAGAGGATTTAAGGGCCTACTAAGGAATCTATATTCAGGAGCAATCAGTTATTCACAGTATGTATTATCCACAGTCTGTAAGACTTGGCTGTAAACGGAGAGTCAGGAGCAGTGCTTAATTTGGTCATCTGCAGTCCCAAAACAGAGTTCTCAGTTTTTTAAGTAGGCTGCACAGAGAAACAGATCTGGCAGTCTTGGACAGTATACACTGAATTTGTCATAACTTTCTCATTGTTAGAGGTCCATAATATGCCTCCAAATCTTTTTTGGCACCTAATCGGAATGGCTAAGTCTACAATGTTAATAAAAGAGTCCAGAGACTGTTCTCTGGCTCTAAGGCCATGTGGCAGATGCACACCACGTAGCATTTGACCTGAGTCCCTCTGGGCCCCATGAATTACCCCTCTGACCACAAGACTTAATTATTTTTTACTGTGTTTTCTTTTCAGTTCAAACCATCTGAAATAATATGAGACCTGTTCATACAGCTCCTCCAGCTTTGGTTGTTCTCTGTCTGCAAAATTTTAAATCTAAAAATAGGACTTAAATATTCCTTCCATAATGATATGTCACACTGAAACAGCAGATGAAAAAATGAGTATGTATTACCATATACTACTGCTGTGGCTAGTAGCTGAACTGTAATTAAAAATTGTTAATGGTTCTATTCTAAGTGTCTAATTCACAGGTTTTATCATTTAGCCTTAAAAGACAATGGCTTAACTTTACTTTATTTACTTGAGTGAGTAATCCTGACTTGTGAAATGAGTCCTGTTAATGAGTCACATCAATAAAGATGCAGGATTGGCCCCAAATCGAAAATAACATTTACAATGTAAAAGCTGTATTTCTTTCTTTTCCCCCCTCTACCTGTAAACGAAAAAACCAGCTTCATCTGAACCAAAATGAAAACATGTAGACACTCTCAGTTAACACCGTGTTTGTTTTCAGAATGAAATAGGAAATTTATCAAGTGAGCAGTCATTACAGGGTTATGATTTTTTTTGAAAAAAATCTTCGAAATGTAGTTCAGATGTTTATCTTTGCTCATGATCAGTGCTCAGTGCTCTTCTAAAGCAAAATCCAAATGATCTCATTACAAATCTTACAGGAGATGCTGACTCACTTCATACTCAATACAACCCCAAACTCACTTCAAATCCAGTAGTAATTGGTCAGATCCAAAGGAAATGTTTGTTTCTGGATAATGCCTACATATCATGACATTTAGATGGCAAATACAAGGCTTTTACACATTATGAATGTCTATTTGACCATCTAAGGCCTGGTCTTTTTCACAACTATCAGTCCATCACAGTGCAGAAGAAATTCAGTCATTTTGGTGGAGATCTTATCTGCATTTTTATGCTGTGCCTCTACTGTGGGATTCCCCAGATCCACAAGGTACCCTTTGCACTTAACACTCCATGCTCTGTGGCCTTGTATTTTTTTCCTGCAATATTGTTATTTTAGACACACGTACACAGCTGATCATATTGCCATGTCAAATGATGTGCCAGTGCATCAACAGAGATCTTGTATCACTTAGCATACCAATGCATATGTTGGTATGCTAAGTGATAAAGTGATATGCTAAGTGCTAAATCACAGTGAAGATTGATGTTTCTTTGAGGGACATGAACTCCAGGCTACTGAGGCCAATAAAACAATCCAGTTTCTTCTGCTAAGATGAACAAGGGAAGTGAATGTATACCACAGAAGCTAGGAAGAAATATGTGCATTGAAACTGGTGACACATAGGTGCAACATTCGAGGGACTAACAGCACTGGAGAGCTAATGCAAAGGAGGCCAAGACAATGATGATTCTGGTGGTTTACCTTACTTTGAGATGCTTATTTTAAGGGGGATACTGAACTCATAAAACTAGATCAGGGTCTGTAAAGGCAAAGTTTGATCTTGATGAGCTAAAATCCTGCCATGATAAGCCAGTCCCCCAGCTCAGTCTTTTTGGCAATGCAGGAAGCTGCTCTTACCAACACATCAATTTCAGACCAAAGAGAACTTTCAAGACAGAAACTAAACATTAAAAAAGCACAAGAAACCACAGACAATGCCTCAGCATTAGCATACAACAGAAAACGACATGGAGGAAAGTTTAACTCAGAGCTCAGAGGAAGGGGTCAAGAGTGGGATGAGCAGAAGTGCTTAGGTGTGCTAAAAACCTAGCTCAAGACAGCATCCTCTGGAAGAAAAGCTAGGTTAGGCCTGTCTTTGAAAAGCTTACCTACCATTTAAATTCCAGTGATAACAAGTGATTAAAAAAAGGATCAGAAGGCCTCAGGCTGAGACTTACAGGAATTGAGGAATTAATTTTATTTATACATGTATATACATATATACACACTGAGCACCTAAGAGGCTTTGACTAAAAGCTAAAGTTGTGTTGTCTAGAATAATTGGAAATTATTCTTGGGGCAAGGATTTTCTTCTGGGTCTTCAGTTACAAAGGAACTGGCTGAAACGCTCTTCAGAGCTACCAGCTTATGAGAGAATGCTCAGTGGGGTGGATCCTTTGGAACAGCCTTTAAAGTCTCAAAGGTTAGCAGTTTCTGTGATTTGTGTCAAGGGTGAAAAACAAGATGAATAGGTCCAAAACTAAATTAATACTTCATCAGGCCACAGAAAGGGCAATGATTTTGACCTGGGGCCAAAGAAAAGCTGGATATTGGGAATGCAAGTGTGAGATGGTAATGACCACAGAGGAGGTAGAAATAAAACTCAGGGGGCTTCATGAAATATAGGGTATCTGCCAATTTCCAAGCTGGTATTCTGAAAGACTTAGAACACGCATTCACATGAAAATACTTTTAATAAATGTCTCAAGTTGTCATATGAACAGGTAGCAGCAATTATCGAGCTTGTGTTTATGAAGAAGTGGGGACAGAAAAAGTGATCCCGACAGTTACTGCACTATTTGGACCTCAGTAGAACACAGTGCTTTCAAACAGATGATGCTGGTAGACAGAAATAAATACAAAATGGATTCAAAGGCAGATAAGTCCAGACTAAACTTGACAACATTCTTTTTTAAAGAGAGCTTGCTTTAAAAGAAAATCCTTAGATGTCCTCTGTCTGGACTTCAGTAAAATAGCTGATACAGGGCTATGTGGGAAATTAATAAATAATGCTAGAGAAGAAAGGTAAAAAAAGGAACCGCTAGACAGGTATTGCTAAAGGAAAAATGGAAATAGAGTGTTGGATTGTTGACAGTATTGAAAGGGACAATTTGACACCTGAGGGAGCTTAATGGTAATTACTCAAGGATCAGTTCTGGGGCCAATTCTTTCTAAATTTTCTTTCATGATCATGGCATAAAAATGAGTGGTATGATAACACAAAGCAAAGAAGCATTGTCAATACAAAACAAAATCAAGTCACTGCAGAGAAAAATTGGAATGATCTAAGGACAGGAGTAATGGAAAAAAGAGTGTGGACTGCAACACTATTTACTTGAGGACCTAACTGCAAATCTTTCTGCAGTAAATGTAGGAAATGACTAGTGGAAAATGACTGAAGAAAAGGACCTATCTTGGCTATGAGGCACATATTTACCAGGAAACTAGAATGTCCTTCCTCTCTTGCACCAGCATTTATCTGAGAGCAAGTATAGCACACATACGACGATGCAATTTCAGTTGTTCAGCTGCCTAGACGCCCAGCCAGATCACAGTATGCTTAAGGGCTGATCACAAAACAACTATGAGCAATGCAGCTGTGACAAGAATGAAGACAAAATCAGGATGTATTATTTGAGGTATTTTCCATGGACACAGAGAATCATGTGTGCCATTATAGAAGGCATTGGTAACCAGTGACAATTCCAGTCACCCATTAAAAAAAAGGAAGACACAAACAGGAACAGGTGGAGGGAGGCTACTAGGAAAAGCATGAGACTTATGACTGATGTAATAGCAGAGCTCTGAAGCTGAGGTTGCAGGAAGTCTTGGCCAATCCTTTTTTCTTGGGTTGAAATCGGCAGTCTTTGTTAGCCTGTCTCTATTGCAAGCAAAGTGACAGTCCTCAACTAGAAGCAAAAAGACTTTTTTTTTTTTAAAAAAAGTCTCACAACAGCATACGTATCTTAACAGGCTTTTTTAGCAAAGCTTTAGATTTATATTTACAGCTTTATGCAGATCCAAGATTACAGAGATATAAGAGATATTTAAAAAATAACAGCTCTGCATGGTTTATCTTTCATGCCATTGTAGAAGAGGGCATTGTACCATTGTACGCTCAAAGAAAGAATCAGTAACTCAACCATAGAGTGATATATTTATTGTGTTCTCCAAGAAGGGCAATTATCATCACCACATCATAATACAGTGCCATAAAGATTCTCTCACCCTGAGCCAACACACAGAACCTTCAAAGACTTTTTATAGCCTCATATTCTAAAATTTCCAGGGTTAAACAAGAAACAAACAAACAAAAAAACCCAACAACAACAAAAGAAATAACATTTTATTAAAAAAGTGTTCTGACCGTTAAGGCAAAAAATGTGTATTTGGGTAATATTTTTTTGTAATCAGGATTAGCAAGCAAAAGGACCAAACAGTAAAGCCTGGGTTTTCATTCATTCCTCCACATAGCCTCCAAATAGCTCACTGTTGCATTTTTACTGGTTTATATCTTACTCATGAATTTTTGCTTTAAATCAAAGTAATAGTCTTTTCAGTCTGTTATCCTGTCATCCACAGTAGCCAGATAATTTATGCAACAGTTTAAACTTTCTTCCTTGATAAGGAACTGTTTGATATCATATTGATGCATAAAGTTCCTTCCTCACCTCTGGCAGGTAGCAGTTAGATTACATCCTGAAAACTTACATCCTGGATGATAGCCATTCCTTTGAATATTTCTAATACAAGCTAGCATTACTGTTGTTTGTGTACTAAACATCCCTGTAAAGTGGGAAGGCCTGTCTAGAAATATGGGCCATATATGACTTGTCAAAACAATTGATCAAGTCTGGTTGCTCTCTTCTCTTACTATTCCTGAGGCACAAGTGAGGAGGGAGCTGCCAGCCACCTGAATAGTTCTATGCCCAGTCGTCTTTTCCAGCAGTCCAGCATGTGGCAGTCACAGAAAAAATGGGAAAATGGCAGTGAAGGGCTCTTGTGAAAGAAAGCAGTGGGGACTGGGATAGATCAATGACTCTGGAGGTGGCAGTGAAGAATAGCCAAAGCTTTCCTTGATAGATGTGGACAGACACATGCTGCATCAGCATCAGCAATATTTCCATTGCTTCAGGGAAGCATCAGATCTAGCAAGCATACTCAATCTCACTGATTTGGGCATGTTCAGTAAATCCAGTGCCATAAGGATTAATCTAATTTACTGTGCAAGTGCAAATCCTCTGTTCAGTCCATTATGTGCTGGCCATGTGACCATGGAAGAGCCATGGCGTATGACTCAAGTTCTTTTATAAGAAGCTGTGTGGCCAGCTGTATCAAAAAAACTGGGCATCACCAACATAAATAAATAATGGCAAAAAAGATTGTCCACGTATTAAGGTACCAATCTAGCATTCAGGTCACTAAAATTCGGTTTTGTTTTACAAGAGATTATGTCTGTGGTCCAGGGCAAATAATTCGGTTCCTTCGGTGTCAATTCTGTTCACTAGATTAGGGGCATGATAACACTTTCCTGCCTCAGAAGCCTGTTGTAAGGATCAATACATTAAGGATTCTTAAACATTCAGATCATATGTTACGGGATGATTACCCAAGGTAGCGAGAAATGTCAGACCCTTTTATAATCCTATGAAGTTCATTGCCTCAAATCTTGAGGCAGTGAGGCCACATTTATGTAAAAAGGATTTCCTGCTATCAGTTTTAAACTGAAAGGCTATGATTTCATTGTGAACCCTTTGTTCTTGTGTTCTGAGAGATTTAAATCGGTGCATCTTCTCAACCTTCTCTAAACCATTAATAATTTATACACCTCTTTCATTTCATCTCTTATTCATCTCTGCTCTTACGTAAATACCCTAATCTTTTTAATCTTTGCATGTATGGAAGTCTCTCCATGCCTCTAATCATTCTCATCACTGTTCTCTGAATTTCCTATTTCATTTATAGCCTAAGTGAAGTAAAGTGGCCAACTGAATGCATATTCAAAAAAGAAGCTTACTATTGCTGTATGTAAGATGTTTATAATACATTTGATTTATTTCTAAATTTCAGGGTCCTCTCTTTCTTTTTTTCCCTTGTGTGTGTCCATGTTTTCAATAGGAAGTCCACAGTAACAGTATAGTCTTTCCTCTGAACACAGCTGCTGTTCATTTAGGACTTCTCAGAGCGTGCAAGCCGTTCTAATCATTTTTTTCCAATGTCCCTTAATGTTTTCTTACTTTATCAGCTGCTGTTGGAGTACAGGCTTCCAAACTGTCGCTCCCTGCATTCTGCACCCTGGCGTTCTGTTTTGCTCTTATTTAATTTCTTCTGTCTCTCTCGTGTCAGCACAGCTGTTTCCTGAGCCTTGCTCAAAAATCCTGGTTTTTCTTCAATTTTATTTCTGTTACTCAAATAATTAGTATCCCACTGTATCTTGTACCGCTGTCTTATGCAGTTGTTTGCATGAACCCAAACCCGATCATCTGGGCACAATGAGAAGACCTTCACTCATCTATTGCCCTTGTCTGTCTGTTTAGCTTAGCATTCCCTTATCTGCTCCCACAAACTTTTGCTATCCCTTCTGCTCTTTTGCTATCTGTCGGGATCTTTTCCTGTCTGTTTGCCTTCCTTTCTGTTTTGCTTTAAATCAAGGGTCTGCTGACCGTCTTGATTGCCAACTGTGTTATACCATCATTTTGTGTTACCCATGAGAAGGTGCCCTTGTGCTCACAGTTCTGTTAATGCTGACTTGGTTAAATCCAGTTGCAGTGCAGTATGGACCATTGTCTGAGTACAGTAATCTCAGGCCAACAACAGACTTTGCAAAACACACGTGGAGCTCCCTAGTCAGAGCTCTTGCCTGTGTGTCCTTCAGACAGGCACTTCCCAGAAATGTGCGTAATGCCTTATAGGTGACTGTTACCAGAAGTAAAGTCTATTCTCACCTTCTGCCAGAATTGAGATGTGTAAAGACTGTATTGCATGCTGTCTTTGAATTCATCATCCAGTTACATATATGCCCTCAATAAGATATTTATGTCTGCCAAGCAGACAGGCTCTCTAACCGGTCTTAGTGATGCCTGTAATTTCATATATGAGATGTTGTCCATTTCATACCAACTCTTAAGCTTATGACTCAATTCTCTATAAACAAAATGTCTCAACCACACAGCTCATCCATCATCTCACGTAAGAGATAGCTTCATGCGGTACTTACTCCTCACAATCTAGTCAATGCCAGAGTATAAACTTTTTTACTGTCATTAATCCCCACTTTCAGTGCAGAGTTGTGTTGAGAGAGAGAGCGCACATGCATCTCAAGAAAAGAAGCAAATATAATAATGTAGTCCATTGCTGGAATCCATCTTACAGAGATGTGTGCATTATGCTTGGGAAAGCCAGTTCAGTATCTGTTACTAGTAGTGACTCTTGCTCCATGTTGTAGTTCTGGAGTCTTCACAACACTCAGTCATCCAAGTGTACTCAGAATGCAGCTTCTCTGATGAGACTGCTCACAATGCTGGTACCTAGACGTGACCTGGTGAAAATGTCTGGCTGTGACTCTTTTTCTAATAGCCATTTTTTGTGTCTCTGGATGCTTTCTAACAACTTCTGCAAGCTGCTGCCTTAGCAGCCACAGCGTCCTTGGTTTCCAGCAGGACAAATACTTTAGGCAAATACTTCAGCTATAATATTTTTATTATTCAAATGCCTGTTCTTGTACCCATGACTCTTCTTATGCTGTATCACTATGTGTTAAAACCTGTCTCAAAGACTATTTGTAAGAGCATGCAGTATCTAGGAAGACAGTTACTCATCCTTACAGATCATTGGCTCCCCTCATATACATCCATGGGACCCGATGAGATCCATCCACAGATCCTGAAGGAACTGGCAGATGAAGTTGCTAAGCCCCTATCCATCATATTTGAGAAGTCGTGGCAGTCCGGTGAAGTTTCTGCTGACTGGAAAAGGAGAAAGATAACCCCCATTTTTAAAAAGAGAAAAAAGGAAGACCCGGGGAACTACAGGCCAATCAGTCTCACCTCTGTGCCCGGCAAGATCATGGAGCAGATCCTCCTGGAAACTACGCTAAGGCACATGGAGAGTGAGGAGGTCACTGGTGACAGCCAGCATGGCTTCACTAAGGGCAAATTCTAAAATGGGGTTACAGTGCTGGTGGATAAGGGAAGAGCAACTGATGTCATCTACCTGGAGTTGTGCAAAGCATTTGACACTGTCTTGCACGACAACCTTGTCTCTAAATTGGAGAGACATGGATTTGACAGATGGACCACTCGGTGGATGAGGAATTGGCTGGATGGTCACACTCCAAGAGTTGCAGCCAAGAGCTCGATGTCCAAGTGGAGACCAGTGATGAGTGGCGTGCCCCAGGGGTCTGTATTGGGACTGGCGCTGTTTAACATCTTTGTTGACGTGGACAGTGGGATTGAGTGCACCCTCAGTAAGTTTGCCGACGACACAAAGCTGTGTGGTGTGGTCGACACACTGGAGGGAAAGGATGCCATCCAGAGGGACCTTGACCGGCTTTGA
>NW_009209960.1:43583-52070 GCF_000690835.1 Fulmarus glacialis
TTTTTACAATGAGGGTGGTGAAACAGTGGAACAGGTTGCCCAGAGAGGTGGTAGATGCCCCATCCTGGAAACATTCAAGGTCAGGTTGGACGGGACTCTGAGCAACCTGATCTGGTTGAAGATGTCCCTGCCCATTGCAGGCAGGTTGGACTAGATGACCTTTAAAGGTCCCTTCCAACCCAAACTATTCTATGATTCTATGATCAGTCTTATGTATTCTCAACAGCATCTCAAGGCCTGACCATTATTTCCTAGAAGTCTACAGAGTTCAGTTCCTCTCACCTTCTCCTTGCCCACGTTTTCGCTAATATACTCTCCACAGTACTTGCTTATAAATTGTTGCACCTTCACATTATGGGCCCGCATTGCTTGTTCCTTGATGCCTCATTTACTTTCAAGAATGTTATCAGTACTGCTCCTAGGACTTTTTCTAGTGGGTGTTTGAATTGACATTAGAACTCCTTTGAAGATGGACAGATACTTAAAGCTATGCATGGCCAGCAGCGCTAGCCCGATGATAACAGTAAAGGTAGTTGTATTGCCTTATTATACCAAAACTTGTACTTGACTTCACCTAAAATGGTACTTTTATCCTAAAGCAGGTCTTCCACCCCCAGTCACTGGATAAGGCTAATGACTTATTTTCAGTGTGACTTCAGTACAGGTTCTGATATTACCTGAAGAGTCCCTCATTTCTTGTGGAGCTAGATTACCACTGCTGTAGTAGTCTGCTATAACTAATTACTGTACACAGTATGGTAGTTCATTGGTATGTTTGCCAGTTCCTTTCTATAGGGAGTTTAAAAACATTTCATGGTCTCACATAGTAAACGTGGGAATATACCTCTAAAATAACCCTGCACTGTAGGTGTCCTTTTTCTTGAAATATATTATCCTATCTGGATGCTGCTAGACAGTTTTCATTTCTCTTTTCCTTCAAGGACTTCGTTGCTGTTCAACAGTGGGAGGTACACCTGCATTTGGACTACCGGAAATTCTAAAAAATAACACATCATTTGGGGAGGAGAGGCTCTTATGGACAGTATGTATTCACTCCACTGACTTCAGAAAGGTTTTACTATCTTTCATCACCTGCTAGACATCCTTCTTAAACTAACGACTTACCAGTCTCATTTATCAGCTGGTATTATAATGCAGCTGGAATTTAACTGGTTGTCAGTCCAATAATATAGCTTCAAACATTATTTGACATGAATATATGTATATTAGTTTCGGGATTGCTCACATGTGGCAGACATCTCTTTTATAGGCTTCCTTCATTACCCACACTGCTGCTTATCCCTCCTATGGTAGTTTCAGTTTTGGGATAAGTATATTTCTAGTCTTTATCCCTGCCCACAGACTGAGCTTGTTTGGTTTTTTTCTGGTTTTCATGCTGCTTTCTGATGTCTGCCCTAGATCACAGTATCAGCCTCAATGTCTCCTACTTCCTGGCTGTCTTTAATTTGAGCCAGTAGATTGTTTCTTTTTCTAGTATCCACTATTTCTTTGTTTCCCTGGATAGTGCAACAGACTTGGTTATTGGAAGCTATGCTGTTGTGCTGGATGTATGTCTCTTGACAGTCTATCCTGTGAGAAACTTGTCTCCCACATACAAATCTATCATTAACAAGCAATCTTTAATGTTTCCAGAGTTTCATGAGGCTACAAGAGTTCTCAGCTCTTGGTATAATTATTTCCTCTTCTGCTTGGCTTTAAGTAGAAAATAACAAAAACAGCACAACAGCCTCTTGTCCATGATCTCCTTCAGTGAGGTCATGTTACTCACTAAGTACTTTTATCAGTCTTTCCAGTGTTTCAGGCACAACATCATCTTATTTGCTTCTCTTCCATCTTTTCCCAAAAGGATAGTAAAAAAAACCTTTACTGTCATTTTCTCATCTTTATTCCTTTGTGCATACACTCAATTACTTTTTTAACCACTTCCTTGTTTGTGTAGGTTATTTTGTCTGGAAACCCACCATCACATTTTTAAAAGTCCCTCCAGGCCATCTGTTTACTTTACTCCTAGCTTTATTTTCTAGTTAATCATATTTGAAGGGGGAGGTGTGTCTCTCTGGAATTATTGCTGCTGACATGTTTCTGCATCATGTACTGGACAATAATACAAGAAGACTCCATGTTTATAACACTAACCTGGCTTTTTAATAGGCGAACTATTTACACAGATGCTGAGACTACAATTAATACCATAGCCATGTGCATGCAGATTAGATTATGTGTGGTCTTTCAGATCTCCCTTCAACCTATGTTCTTCTTCCTGGTTTCAAACAGACTGCTGTACTGTTATCTTTATTTACTTTCCTAGCCTAAGGAATTGTACATGATTTAACAGCAACTAGAGAAGTCAGATGCTGAGCACTTATCAGTAGTGGTGGCAGCTGTTATTCCAATAAATCTGTCTTTTCCAGCTTGGCTTTATATTTAGGAACTCACTTAAGCAAGACTGAATCTATGTCAAACAGATTTCCTCTCAAAAAAGGGCATTTTAAGTATTAGCTCTGGCAACTTTATATATTTACTAGGAAAGCAAATTTTCAAAACTTTGTGCTCATGTTGCACATATAATACAGGCATATGCAGATAACATTACTGATTTTGAGCATTGATGAGCTTTTCTTAAATCCATCACTGGTCTTGAACACCTTATCTCACTTGGACTGTGTCACCCATATAGGATGTCCGAAAAGTCTGTGCCTAATAAAGCAGTGTATTATGCTGATAGAAAAACCTTTAGCATATTCAAATTTATTCTTTGATCATAGACTATGATGGTATTGCCAAGATAAGGATAAAAGGCACATTTAAAATTACTTTAGCTTAAGTATTTAAAATATTACTATTTCTAAATTCAAATGTATATAGACATTTCTATAACATATGAGCTACTAAAAACAAACTCTAAGCTCTTCCTATAGTTTTTGACTCAAGCAGCTAAACATGGCAAAATATATCACAATATTTTGATAGGACATTAAAACATGACCATTAAAATGTGGTATCTGCTGTGGAAGGCTCTTTAGTCAATAACTCCTGTGTTAATCTAGAAACATCCTGTAATAATCCAGGCAAATCTGAGCAAGAAACAGCAGTTCAGACCTTGTGCTTAAAGCATTGTGTTCTTTAGAGTAAACCAGCAGTGAAAGATTCATTTCACATTTAAAAATTAAACAGCTATAAATACAAGATATGGCATGAATTACAAAATGAAGATTATATTGCCTTTAAGAAAATCCAGCTAATTTTCATTCATCCAAATATCTTCAGTTTTACTTAAAAATATATATGTAGAGGTATATTGCATTTTTCCAGGAAGAGAGACATAGTATGTTTTCTCACTTCACACTGCAGTAGAAGTGGCCACATCTGCTCACCTCAGAAAGCAGATGGATGTTCAAAGACTGTATCAAAGTATATATTTCAAGGAGAAAATTTAACTGCCTGGGTGTCACAGTTTAATTCAATATAGCTGAAGCAGGAAGATTAGAATTTTAAAAAATTTCCCGAGTTAATTGATTGATGAATTAGAGCTTCCAATAACAGACCTTTATTCATCTCATTTCATATACCCTGATCTGAAATTCACTCAGATTACCTCAGGTCATAAAAAATTATAACTAAGGACACACCGAAGTGTGCACTGCACACTTGCAGTTTCTATTTTCTAGCATTTTCCTGGGATTTTAATTTACATGACCAGAATACCTATTTCTATAAAACTACTTTTAGAGCTTGAGTCAAGATACATTAAGAGCAAGTATTTCCCCACAGTGTTTCTGTGAAGACCTGGTGCCATTTCCCTGTCTCAGGAGAGAGAAACTTTTTACAACCTTCGACCATAGACAAATGGGAAAGCTTCTCAGCTCCAATGATAAACATTTTTATAAAGATGGTTATTGATGCAAATGCTTCCATGTTTTCTGCCAGATTAGCTTTCCCACCACATACAATTTCCTTTCCACCATACAATTGAAGAGGTGTTTGCTAAAATGATAGCTATATAGGTATAAACAACTTAACAATAAAAGAACACCAGCATGAAGTCTGGAACGTGAAATCTATACACATCATAAGTTATTGTGGATCTATCTGATTTTATCACTGCTGAATGATTTTAAAATGGTTGGACTCCTTTCACTTGTGCCTCCCCAGCAAGCATATAAATGTCAACTCTTTCAATTATAGACACCTAATAGCAGGCAGCTAAATTGTCTAAATAGTAAAAGGGACATTTAAGAGTCTTGAGATAGCAAGAGCCAATTAGAAACATAATAAAAAGCATAAAGCTTTGGAACGTAGTTCAAATTGTATCTTCTTAAAGAACGATCTATGATGCATCATATTCAGCAGCTCCATAGCTTGCAATACACCTTGTTTGAACTGGGTACAGCCCTGTACAGAACGTACATGTTTTTCATACAGACACTACATGATGGGATGTTCCATACTAAATAGGCATGTCACACACTGACTACATTTAGCCCTTCACTGGGCAGTGAATGGAAGACAAGGAAAAATACCTTCCTAGTCACCCAGACTGGGTGAATGAACAAACATTCAGTCTGTGAATAACTGAAGTAAAAATTAAAATTCATGGAGAATGTGGGGTTGTTTATTTAGTATAATACTAAAATGTGTGCTGTTCACACAAATTGATATTAAAAAAATGAGTATTTGTTTTTCAAAAATAAATAAATGTTTTGCAATAAACTCCATCATCTCTGACACTGATCATAGTGGTTTTCTTTTGTCATTAGAGTGATGGACTATGACTAGTTTTAAGCAGGCCATATCATGTAATTATTATCAACATCCATATATATTCAATTGGACAGGTAAATTTTTTCTCACTGATACTGGCTTCTATCAGCTCTATGGATAGATCTTCTTTTTGTCTTCTGGAATGCTTATAATACTATTGGGAAATTGATTTCTAAATTATAAACAAGGCAGGGTCATTTATAATGAACAGTGGTTTTTAAAAGACCAGGTTTTTGGAAGTCAGTTTCTAACATTAATATGAACTGTCATTGCAAGGGGTTTGTTGAGCACAGCTAGAGCAAACAGCATGAGCAAAGTACAGAACAATAACATTATAGAAGAGGACATTATTGAAGAGAACAGGTAAAATGGGATGCCAAAAAATATATGGTGTGAGGAAAGAAACTATGAACTTTAAAATTATTGTTTCACTTATAGTTTGGTACTGATAATAAGTTGTCAACTAACTGGTGTCATCTAAACAAGTGGCTAGCTACTGTGTAGAAATAGCCTAAAGCCCAGGCTCAAGCTGAATTTGTCACTTCTCCACAGTATTTTCCTGCAAAACCCTATTCAAGGGTCAGCTCTACGGCAACCCAACTAGTGCACCTAGTAGAGAAACCCCATGTACTTTTGAAAGCACATAAGGTTATGCGTACTTGCTACATGGATGCACTGCAGGATACTGTGACTTACTTGCCCTCAGGATGGCATCATGTCATGGAGGTCAGCAAAATGAGATGTCTGAAGGCTCTCCCAGGAAGGCCCCACTGAGTCCTACTGCAAAGCCAAATGGGATGTATTAGCTCAAGCTCCAGCTCAAGGAAAACTGCTTGTAACAGAGACATAAAATTTCAAGGTTTCAAAGCACTTTGGGGCCACCCAGCTCACATAGAATGTGTAGGTATGGCCAGACGTCATTAACAGTGGTGATATCTTTGTGTCTACCTGCTAAGTTATATAAGTAACAAGTAGGTCACATGGCCAAATATCACCCTACATGTTCCGATGACCGTTACCCACACATTTGTCCTTCCTTAGCTTGTTGTTTTTCTTCATTTAGGCCCCAGTTTTACAAAGAGGGCCTTATCATGAGGATGGTATTAAAGACTCAAGACCTTACATTCAAATCTGTTTGGAACAGAGACTGTCTTGTGACATAGCTCTGTATAATGCCCAAGGTTTCAGGGTATTTGAGTTTCCTATAATTAAAAAAACAAACAAACAAAAACACACACACACACACACACACAAACACACCAGCTAAAACACCCCAAAACCAAAAAAACACAAAAACCAAAACACCAAACACAAAGCAATACAAAAACAGTAGAAGGTTACATTCTCTCTAAAAGATTTCTTCCACACATTAACCTAGTGAGATTACTTGGAATTAGCTGGTCTGTAGAAAGTATTCCTCCGACCCCCATTCTTCTCCTTTTTTCTGTTCTCTTGTTTGGACCTGGGAAGGTACCCAGAAATGGGCTCTTGCCCACTTTAGTCACATCTTCACTTCAGAATCAACGAATAAAGTCAGCACTACTGGCAAAGAAAATCATAGACTCATAGAATCATTAAGGTTGGAAAAGACCTCTAAGATCATCAAGTCCAACCATTAACCCAACACTACCATGCCCACTAAACCATGTCCCTAAGTGCCTCATCTACATGTCTTTTAAATACTTCCAGGGATGGTGACTCTACCACTTCCCTGGGCAGCCTGTTCCAAGGCCTGACCACTCTTTCAACACTTCAGGAGAGAGTAATCTTACTTGCAAACCCTCATCAATCTCACTTCCATTTCTTGTTTGTATCCTGGAAACAATACTTTTATGTTGCCACTATACCCTTGCAACAATTATCATCTTCAGGTGTCTTTATTTCTGTAACTAATGCTTTTTATTCATAAATAGAAGTGGGATTGAATAAAGAACGCTGGCAAAGCTAGGAAAAGGAAAAGCCCTTGAAGCAAAAGTGTTCTGGTCACCGTTATCCTAAGACACTGTATTAAAGGCTTTCTCCTATATTCATCTTAACACTATAAAGAAGAGGTATCTGCTTCCGGAGAGCACTGGAATGAAGGTGCCACAATATGAGCAGTATCGCAGCAAGTAACAGACAGGTTCTGATGTGACAGAATAATAATAGAAAATACATCTATTTCATGGAGAAAACATACTAATTTATAGTCAACTCCACACGGTGGAGAGATACTGAAAACAACTCCTTAAACTGGCTTCCTAGGAAAGACGGTAGCTTACTGCCTCTCTTTCCTGAGAGACACAACCAGGTGCATTACAAAGAAGAATGATGAGTGCTATTTTTGAAAAAGTGTAGTTAACTATTTCTACTAATACTAATAACACTTGGCTTTTCATATAAAGTTTTCCAACTCACCTACATCTCACAGCACTTTGCAAAAGTTTTATAGTCCCTTTCAGCCAGGGAATTCAAAAGCAAAGCATTATCAAAGTGGGGTTGCCTCTGAGGAAACACCAAAGGAGGAAAAAGCATGCCCAAACCATTTCTGTTGCTGCCAAGAACATTCATCTCCTGTGTCCTCATCCTTGCAAGTTCACACCTGGAGGACGGTACATATCAGAGTTATAGAGAGAAGCAGGCTGACTGAAAGGAAGCAGTGAGGGGAAAATAAGGGTCAGGAAAACCTTGGAGGAAGTACAGTTTGATAGAACCGAATGTGGAAAACTCACACAGTTGGGAGAGCCAAGACTCAAAGGTAAAGATGGTTCACTAACATTTATATAGACTGTCAACCACCTTGGCAAGTAGACCACAGATATGACAACCCTGCATTGCACTACAAAGTTAGTTCTAGTGGGGAATGTGGCATCTGTTGCACAATGAGTAACCTTTCACCACAATCTAGGGGACAAAATAAAGAAGCATCTGACTGAAGCTACTAAGAAATTTAGTAGACAACAGGTAATTCTCTACACAACAGACTAGGGTTTGCTTTTCCCACAACTGCTAAATGAGAAAAGGCTTTACTTAGCTCCCAGCTGGTGGAAGACAGTTGGGGTCCACCTATCTATATTAAGAAGTGCATTTCTTTCCCTTATGTCATTATTCTTCTACAGAGGTCAAGGAATGCAAGAAAAATTCTCTGCTGTGCAATTCACTAGAGCAGAACACAGAGTTCCTCCTCCAAAATCCTTTAAGCAATACCTTCGCTTTGTATCCATCGCTAGTAGAATCTATAATCTACCATATGGAGCTCACAGTAGACATTGCATTGGCTTAGTTCCAGCAATTATCTGAAATACACTGTTTCAGCCACTAAATCTACAGTTTTAATCAACTTACAAAACCAAATCATCCCCAGCAGTGAGCCACTGCACTCCTCAGTGTTTAGGCCTCATGGAAACAGTGATTGCGTCTGTCACCCCAAAAGATCTACTCTCTCTTAGACTTCACCATCCCTAGAGCCAGACTCCACACTTAAAATTCATCCCTCTGAATTTAGGCAAGATTTTAAATATGAAACAGTGCCCCAGTTGTTGCTTATTTGGACCAGAATTCCTGTGAACCATAAATGACAGGGTTTGAGACAGAACTGTTGTCTGTATCATCTGATTCCTAGTTTGACCACAGACTTCCATACTGCTCCTACAATAAGTTTTATGGGAACCCTTCTAGTATGATTGAATTTCTTGGCTACCATCTCCTTCACACCAAGGGGGGAGG
>NW_009209961.1:0-17908 GCF_000690835.1 Fulmarus glacialis
CTTTTATGGCAGTAGCCAGATTAAGTTCTAGTTGGGCTTTGGTCCTTCTAATTCTCTTCCTGCATAACTTCACAACATCCTTGTAGTCCTCCTGAGTTGCCTGCCCCTTCTTCCAAAGGCCATAAACTCTCCTTTTTTTCCTGAGTTCCAGCCAAAGCTCTCTGTTCAGCCAGGCTGGTCTTCTTCCCCACCTGCTCATCTTTCAGCCCATGGGGACAGCCTGCTCCTTCGCCTTTAAGATTTCCTTCTTGAAGAACGTCCAGCCTTCCTGGACTCCTTTGCCCTTCAGGACTGCCTCCCAAGGGACTCTGTCAACCAGTCTCCTAAACAGGCCAAAGTCTGCCCTCTGGAAGTCAATGGTAGCAGTTCTGCTGACCCCCTTCCAAGAATCGAAAACTATTATTTCACGACCACTATGCCCAAGACGGCCTCCAACCATCACATCACCCACTAGTCCTTCTCTGTTCACAAACAACAGCTCCAGCGGGGCACCTTCCCTAGCTGGCTCACGCACGAGCTGTGTCAGGAAGTTATCTTCCACACACTCCAGGAACCTCTCTGCTGTATTGTATTTCCAGCAGACATCTGGTAAGTTGAAGTCCCCCGCGAGAACAAGGGCTAGCAATTGTGAGACTTCTCCCAGCTGCTTATAGAATATTTTGTCTGCCTCTTCATCCTGGTTGGGTGGTTTGTAACAGACTCCCACCACGATATCTGCCTCGTTGGCCTTCCCCTGACTCTTACCCATAAACACTCAACCCTATCTTCAGCTTCATTAAGCTCTAGACAATCAAAACATCCCCTAACATACAGGGCTACCCCACCGCCTCCCCTGCCTTGCCTTTCCTTTCTGAAGAGTTTATAGCCATCCATTGTAGCATTCCAGTTGTGCGAGTCATCCCATTATGTTTCTGTGATGGTGACTATATCATAGTTTTCCTGCTGCACAATGGCTTCCAGCTCCTCCTCTTTGTTGCCCATGTTGTGTGCATTTGTGCACTTTAGTTGGGCTATTGATCCTGCCACATTTTGGAGGGAATATTCAAAATATAGGAAGAAAAATCACTGAAGAACTTTTAACAAATGTGTTTTGGGAGTTGATGATAAGATTCTCAAAGCAGGATTCGTGAATATCTCAGGGACTTGGCTTGCAGCACACACTGTTCTGTGTTTCTCTTTGTTTCCATAACAAACTTACATTTCTTCATCTTTAATTAATGTTTGACATATTGAGCGCTGATCCCAGATCATACCCTTTCCATACCTTTACAAATGTTCATGTCTTTTGCAGCAGATCATAAAGTTCAAGGGCATGAGTAGATACACTGTAATTCAGCCATATGATTCATATGACTTCTGCTTTGCTTAACATACTCAGGAAGCCCTCCCTTCCTGAAGAGAAAAAAGAGTTCAATTCATAAAATACTAATAGCTTAATTATGCATGCTCAGAGGCTTAGCTGCACCAAGGAGTGGAGAATGGCAGAGCTGGATCTGGATAAAAACTGCCACATGTTTAAAAGTCCAGCTGCAGGAATACCGTGACATCAGAGTAACTACTTCCATTTGGAAAATATGTGTGACTTGTATAGTTTTCACATTTCTCAGCTGAGTATGTAACATAGGTGCACTACCAATCTAGCCTGCATACATGAAGTCTTAAAAAAAAAAATTCTAATAGCTTTGAACTGATCCATTCATCTCAATTTTGAAACCTACTGCTCCAGAGGTCCCCACAAGAGCAGACTGCGCAGGCAGGTCTTAATAGCCATGTTAAAGCAGAAGTAACTGCAGAAAAGAATCTAACTGAGCTCCTGACCTTAGTTTGGTGGTGCTATGGTGGTATAGCTGCAAAGTCCAACTACAAAACCTAAACCCGTTTGCAGTGAAGAAGCAAGTTAAACAATTTAGGTAGTGCTGGTTATCCAGTCCCTTACTACTCTGTTACTACCCTTCTACACGTTTCTGTGCAGAAATTACATGCTGGTTTATATATTATAGTTCCACATTTCACAATCTATGCATACATGTTTTTGTGTAAAAATTACATCCTTCCAAAATGCTGGCCATTAGTTTTACAGAACAGGTGTTTTTAGTCTGGTGCACATGCATAGACCCATGTAGCAGTAAAGACATGCAATCCAGACACCAAACATCTTATTGCTCTGCCTTGGCAATGGCACGTTTCATGATACCCCTCACTGTGCCTTGCACTGCTGTTTGCCTCTGCCCTTCTCTTCTAGTTTCTCCCCCATTCCCTGGGGAAAGAGGGAAAGTGTTTGGTGTTCAAGCACCCTTCTCTCATCTTATAGTTTATTATTCTCACTACGGCCATTTCTATGAGCATGCAGATTGCATGTGCCTTTTCTACAGGTGGTAGCTTGAGACCTCATTACAAGACCTCATGCAGACATCCACGGGATACAATCTCAGATGCTCTGTCAACCAGCACATAGGGGAGTAAACAGGTGTGGAAGGTCAGAGGGACCTGCTACAGCACTGTATCCACTACTCATGCACTGTATCCATGTCTTTGGAGCTGGGTATGAAGGTTTTGAGAAGAAGAAAAGATTCTCAAAAACACTGCTACTTTAAACTAGAACCAGACTTCTCTCTGAAAAAGAATTCTCAGAATCTGTCCAGCTTGAAAAATATATTTTTGGACACAATCCAAAGCACACGTAAGTCAATGGAAAGACTGTAGATAAACTGAAACCAGTCATAGTTCAGGAAAGTCTATTTGCAAAAAGATGGAAAAATGTTTCTCTGCAAAGGAGAATTTGTACTTATAGACCAACTTCTTTCATCAGTTTTAAGCATATTGATGAGATAAAGTAGAAGGATATTGTTTACCACCAGGAATTACAGAAGCACTGTTCAGACTCACATTTAAGGTCACATCCCACGAGCATTATAAATGTGTATTTTAGCTGATTTATGCTCTTGTAGTAAAAGTTTATTCCATATGTTTAGCAAGCAAGGTATCAACCGAAAAGGAAGAAATTTCATTTTAGATTATCTCTATATAAAATTTTTACAATCCATAAAATGCAAAGAATCTAACAAAAATGTATGCAGCAATTTATTTCTTGCACTTTTTACCCATGAGTGAATTATTATTTTTAATAGATGAACAATCATGACAGGTTTTTAATAATACTAAATTTGTCTATTTTAACTCAACCCATTACTGCAAACTATTAAAAAAAATCCATGCCAAAGTCTGCATGTAAATGACCGCATTAAAAGCATATACACATGATGCAACTCAGAATATTCAAATTCTAAACTGTGTACATATGTCTGTATGCTCATTTTCACCATTCCACACCAAACGTAAAATTAACTAGAAGATACGTCTGTACTGACTTTAATCTATTTCATTTTATGTTGATCAGCAGCTAAGAATACTTCACTATAGAGATTTATCACATTAATTAGCTCTGAAATTACTCATAGTAATTAAGTATATTGTTCTTAAACTCTTTAGAGATTATTGAAATACTTTTGCTGCTACTTAAAGGAAACAAATATCAAGGGAAAGCCTTTTTCAGAAGAAAAACTTGTCTATTAACGATCTTTTAATTCTTCTAAGCTCTCCTGCCCTTCCATTTGTCCTGCCCTGGGTGGACTTTATACTATCTTCTAGAAGCCTAACATGACTAAAAAAATATTTCTAAAACCTTTATAGATTTTGAACTGTGACTTACAGCATGTCATGTTATCACAGTGATCTTTGAACAATTCTTGTTTATGTGTGTAGCAATCCCAAATGTAGTACAATGTACTTCTCTAACTCAGATCCCCATGTCACAAGTGCTGCAAGTATACAGGATTTCTACAAAGGTTTGTCAAGTATTGTGGAGAAACTCAAGACTGTATGGTCCCACAGGATAAAACGTACAAAAGCACCAATTCATATTTGCATGGTTTATTATCAAACACAAGAGGGAGGCCTGACTGAACCAAGAAAACCTTTTAGAAACTGTAAAATCCAACAGTACTGGATATCAGCATGGAGCATGCTCTCCCCTTGCTTTTTTTATTTTTTTTTTAAGCAAACAGCATGGCTTAAACTTCTCAGGCTTGACATCCCATTGGGCTGGTGCGTCATGTCCCTTTTTGTCAGCCTGTCACATCACACAGTGTAATGTGGCATTTCTGTGTAACAGACTGAAACACGTCATGCCAATGACATGTCAAGCTTGTGACTTTCAAAAAGACACAGTTCAATGAAAAACATGGTTTTCTAACTGCCCTGGAGGTTTTAAACCTTAAGAAAAATAAAAAAAAGACTTTTCTTCTCCAGTGATTTTGCCACTGAAAAGCACATGTTTTTTGGTGTTACCCATGTGTAGAAGCAGGTAGCAGGTATCTGAATATTTGGACATCTTTGTTAACTGAATCTTAAATTGCTGATTCAGTTAGATAATTAGGAAGGGTCCAGAGCACATGTATATTCACTGAGCTGATACTGTTGTTTATTTCCAGTAGAATACATATGCAGTGATAAAACTTTTGCCATTTAATGATAAGCTAAGTCTAAATACTCAATTTCCATGACTTACAATATCACGATTCATCCCTAATACTTTTTATGCATATGTATGCTCCTGATGACTATAATGGCATATTATGCACCTGCTTAGATACCACTCAACAGGTGGGACATTGAGAGTGTTAGCCTTGCCTATCCTCTATGCCAGTTTTGGATTTGCAAAACAAAACCAGAATCTGTTTGCAACACTAAGCACCTTATGAATTTTTTTCAAAGCATGCTTTGTCAACACAGTTTTAATGTAGTCCAAACTGTAAAATGAATCAGCTAAGGATAACACCTTTCTCCTGTCACTAGTGCTATTCCTTATTCCCCACACTTCCTAAATGCTTAAGGAAAACAGCATCTTTATGCTAGGCCCCATCTTTATGCTAGGTTTTTATTTCGTTAATTGTTATTTTGGCCCTATTTGTAGGAAGGAGCAAATTAAGAGCAAATTAATATAGAAACTATCATGCCAATACCTCACTAAAGCAAACAAGTGGTTGGCGGCTTTTATAAACAGCATTTTTGCTGATTTCAAAAGCAGTAGTGCTTTCTCAGATGGACTACTTTCAAATCACATGGATGTCACATGAGACTACCACTGTAAACTGAATGAAGAACTAGGAAGCCAGTAATACTACCTATAGAAAACCAGTGAAATGTGCTCCTTGGCAGATACCCATCTTAAGCAAATATATTTGGTGTGCACTGAAGTCAGATCATGGGTAAGTTAATACCATTCTTAGGTTGAAGAGCACAAAAGAGAATTGATAAAATCTAAATATGCAAGAACCGATGCATAATCTATACTCACCACCAGTACTGCAATTCACCTACACAGCAGAATTTCTGCTGCTTGCACATATGTCAATGGCTTGAAATAATAACAGGCAAATTAAGACACCTAGTTTTTCTCAACAGAACCTTTTCCACAGCCTCTACATGGAAACTGTATCTGATTACGTTATATAATTAATTACATTGCCCACAACAAAAAACAGCTCCATAAGGAAATACATGTGTCCTTAAAGGAAACCAAAATGCAAAAAAAAGGGTGTAACTTCTGCAGTATCATCCTGTCCTTATCTTCCACTCTAGTTTTAACCAGATAGAAAGACATGAATCAGTGGACTAGATTAATTCAAATCTGCCACATATTTTAATGCATCACTCTCACAAGCTGATATGTGCGCTTCAATTTCTTGGTACCATCCCTGTTTTGAGGGGATATTTCCACAACCTACCAGTTGTTTCATCAACAAACTGAGTGTTTGTGAAATCCTCAAATATAACAATGATGGGAGAGCTCAGTGGTCAGCAGCCAGAAGATTTGCTGCCATCAGCAATGAACCCGTACTTACACAGCTAGTGTTCAAAGATGCTACACACATGTTCAAAGATGCAAATCTCTGCTTACACGTATACTAAAGATTTGAGTTGTTAGATCTTTACTTGCACTTATAGAAGACTAGAGGTGACAAATATCTACACACATCTATATATTATTCAGCTGTATTGCCTGTGTATTAAAACCCAGGACTGGGTTTTAAAAAAAAAAAAGAAAACCCCACCAAACACACCACACCCAAAAACACCAAAAAATTAAACATCTGTTTTCCCAGAAACAGAAAAAAGAAAAAAAAATTACTACCCTTATGATAAAAACAATCATCAGGTAGCTCCTTTGGGTGGTTGATTACTTACAGACTAATACTAACTCTCTGGCAAAACCAGTTTTATTCCAGAATTCATAACTGTTATTAGCAGAACTTATCAAAAAATTACATTTGTTGTATTACTTCCATAGCTTTGCAAATCTTTCAGATATTACCACAACTATCCTAAAAGAAAGGTAAGACACAAAGATCTCAGCCTTTGGAATTGCTATTTTACCAAATATCTTTTTTTAAATAATGGAGTTAGTTGAAAATGCAGTAACAAAATAGATAGTAAAAATAAAACCACAATGTTCTTCATTATAAAACAGCTTTGTATAACAAAATACTTCTTTGTTAATAACAAAAACTATTTAGAGGCTCATAATTTTATTCAGTCAAAATGCCATGACAACTATTGAAACTTAGCACTCTATAGTGTTAACAATGGTGGACTAGGAGCTACGTTCCATTTTAACCCTCATAACTCCATCTGAGAGAAGGAGATGGTGTTCTGCATCTTAAACTTTGTGCTGATTAATGTGACGTGAGATTACCTTCCTTGTAGTGGTAATCCTATTCTGGAAAACACTGAACCTTTCCAACGGAATTTTTCAGTGCAAGAAATACAGTAATTTTATTTTTTTAAGAATATACAGTAAAACTCATAGTCTAAATGTACAATATACTGCTTCAGCATGCATCTTCTCACAAAGTTATAAACCACACTAACAGCAAGTGTTCCATTAAATCTCACGTTTTACAAATAGTTGAAATTCGAAGAAAATAAAGAAACGGTATACCTAAATTCACATTAGCGTCTATCATTACACAACTACATCTGCTTTTAACTACCAGTCCTAAGCTGTTCTCCTAGATATTATCCCTCTTCTCTAGTCCAAGCATTCTTCAAATCTGCAGACAGACCATAACGTAGCATGACTAGCCAAGGAGGCAGAGTTGGCCCCAAATCAGAAACAGGAGAGTATGTATTACTCTTCTCCCTTCCCTAATGTAAGGCCCATACACAGGTCTGCATTTATACGTGATATGGCAACAAACAGGTTTTATGAAATATACAGTTTTTATACATCTGTACAAAAATGCATCCTCTCTGCAGTACAGTGCATTGTAATTATGATAAGATGCCAGAAGCTGTCAGGAAAAACAAAGCATCTCTCCAATCCTTCTTAAAAGAGAGAGGTGAGAATGAGATAAAAATGCATACTTTTTCTTGTGTATTGATACCTTTGGATCTAGTGGGAGGTTTTTTATTATTAACTATTGAAAAAACAATTTCTAACATTTATGTGACTATCTGGAAAATTTTTCATTTTGTCATTATGAGAAAAGAGTAAAAATTATTGCTGCTGAAGACAGAAAGGATCAAGTGTCTCCATAGGATAACTGTGGGTTTGTAAACAGATAGGTCTAGTTGGAGGACATTGTCTTAGACAACCCACTATGCTGTCTCTCTGGAATATAAAACTAGTCAGAAACTTTCCCTCCTCAGGAAATATCAAGCTTCTTTTTCTCTTCTGAGAGATACGTGTCTAACAGCTGCTAATTCTCATATTTCTACCTATAATTGTGAGCAACATCTCTGACAGAACACCTGGACTGAAAACAAAATACAGGACCATTACTCATAAATAATTCCAATAGATGCAGGATAAGTAATTCTGTTGGAGAACTGAAATAGCTTGTTTTTATTATTATTCTTTTGTTTCTTACAGTAAGAAAAACTGTGTCCATCTGTAGTGACTCTATACTATATATTCCAGAATTCAATGCAAAGCTTGCATACAAATGCAAGGCCTTCATATTTCCAGGTTCTGGTTCCACCTATGCATTTCTAATGTTTATGAGGTCATTTTTCAAGACTCACAGAGTGAGATTTCACCATCAGGTAAACCAAAGTAGATCTATAATAATTCTACCATTTCTTTGGCATTCATTTTAGATTTATTCTCAGTTTTAATAATGTAATTCCAGTGGGGTATTACTACTATTTCCAATAAACAGACAGCTTTAAAGTTGATCATCCCTGTTTCTTCTCAGCTTAGCAGGAGCTGATTGGCACCTGGCCTGGGATTCTCTTTCAGTGTGTAGCTCCCCCTTTTCTGAGGACTCCCACACAGAACAGAGAGCAGCAAGACTTTCCCTCCTCTTGTCCCTCCTCTGTGTGTCAAGAGTCTTGGAGGTTTCCTTGCTGGCGCTCCCATTTCCATCAGGACAGTAGCAGCAGTCTTCATTTTATTCCAGCTAGGATCCAATTCATTCTCCTTCCCTCCCATGAGCTTTTAGTGAGCCACTGCTACATTTACTGTTCTATTCTCAATTCCAGAGATGCCATTTAGGGCCTGGTAAGTACCTTAAGCTCCTTTGAAAATTGCCTTTATAATATTAGTACCACTTTTGTTGCAGCTTCTTTATAGCACAAGGCAAAACAGCACATCTGTTTTGACTCTCTTGCCTTGCATAGAGAAAGAGGAGGCCTTGCTTCATCCCTACCCCAGTTTCCTAAATGACTACACTCAAAGAGATTTCAACCTCTGATCAAATGTCATGGGATTTTCCAAGCCATGGACTTGCTTTTACAAGCCTCAGCCCGGTTCAATTCTTACACTGTGGTTAATAAGAGCTGCAGACTTTCTTTGGTTATAAAGTACTTGATAGTGGCTTTTTTTCTTTGGTGTTGAGATGAAATGATTTTAGTATGATAGAAGCACAAATACAAATCTAAAATAGAAAATCCTCAATCTTGTTCTTACAGTTGAGAAACTATTAACCTTTCCTCCTCTCCTCCCCAAAATGCCAATTTGTATATAAAAACAGCCTCCAGGACTTAGACCTTGGGTGGCAGTTTTAAGTCTAAAATCAATTTTAGAGTTATAAACCCTCTGAAAATAGGGGTTTATAATGGAGCCACTGACAGACCCTTAACTACAGCGGCGCTAGCGGGCACCACTATAATATATGAATAAAACTAAATTACATCACTTGTCATCATTAAGAAAAATTTTCATCTCAGTTCTTCATTTGAAAAGCACTATAGTTAATGAATGATTACTGAGCCATGACACCTAAATGACTAAAATATAGGAATTATACTGAGGTCAACTCAAGTATTTTTTAAACCATGAAATTAAGGGATCTATTCGCTTTGCTATAGGATACCAGTCCTGGCTATTATGCTCCCTTGCAACACTGACTCTGAGCATAAGGGAATGGTATGTATTTCTATATTGGAGATTAAGGTCCCATGCAAATTTAAGAGGTGAACACATGATTGCCCAAGAGTGACGAAATATGGGATTCTTTTCTGTGTTCATACATGTTTCCTTCAAGCACCTGTTTTCTTTATGCTCTTCTGCATGTAACTAACTTGAAAATGAAGAATATTTTATGGCAATAGAAGGCAGAATCTTGTTCTTTGAAAAAGGATATTTAATTATTCAACAGGAAGTCCAGTAACTTAAATTTAGTAACCCGCATTTAAGTATACCAGATCCTTTTAGCCAAGACACTTAAAAAGAAAGACATTTTAAGGAGAGCTGACAGTACTATACTATTGTGCAATGCTCTGACAATGCCTAACCATATCCCTTATATATTGTGTGATCTTGAATTAAGAATGGAAAAGCCTTACTTTCCTTGTGTTTAGACATTTTAAAGGTAAATACAAAGAACCAACTGTAAAAAAAATTACAAAGAAATGTAAAAATTGTTTGCATATACATGGTTTTCTTAATTTGAAGCCATTTTATACTTTCTTTTAACTAGGAAAATGGAGATGTTCATGAGAGGCAGAATGATTTCAATTGTTCATACAATACAAAGAAATTAAAAGGTGCAGGTAAAGATATAAAACAACGGAAAAGGAGGCAATTTTCATCACTGCCATCCAAAGATTCTAACTCTGTGATACCTCCCGAGCGCACCTACTTTGCTCATGTTCTCACAGCAGAGTCTGAGCACTGCTGATCATGAAGATTTGTCTAACACTTGAAAGCATGCCAAAACTATGAAGAAAGTATGCAGTATCTACAATTAGAACAAGCATCTGAGATTATAGCTTTAGGGATATATTGTCAGTCCTGCTACTTAGTCCCTGTACCCATGTTTACCTAATGTTTCACTGAGCTTACTTCAGGTAAATAAAGTTGACTAAGTAACTTCAGGTTCTCAAAAGCTTCCAGCACAAGCAGTTTTAGCAGTATTCATTATTTTAATATCAATTCTTTCACTCTTTTGTGGGTTTTGTTTGTTTGGTTTTTTGTTTGGGTTTGGGATTTTTTTTGAGGGGGTGGGGAGGGCGGCACACAAGCGAAAAAAACTATCCGGGGAATAATGACTGAACACCATGAAACACACCTGCATTTATTCAATTTTTTCATATCAAATTTCAGATACACACGTGTTTCCCAATACATGATTTCCAAATGCTACTTTAAGAGTATGTTGTTTCCCAGTGTGGAAAACTCTTACTGGGTGTTGGAGATGAAACTGTAAGTAGAAGTGAAGGTTACCAAATTGAAAACGATGAATGTAGACTGCATGTTAATTGTCATCTAGCTAGTTTGCTCATGTTGGTCACATGGCTAGTGACAGTCATAGATGCTGATGGAGTCTGACCTGTTCTAAAAAGCTGGCATTTTCAAAAAAATGGCATAGAAGCTATCTCTGCAGTCTGTGGAGAAAGAAAAGAAGAGAGAGGGGCTTCTGACAGCTCAAGCAGAGGAGGAAAATTAGAAAGGAAAGCCAGTACCACTACCATATGGGCTCATAGCTTGTCAGGACAGCTGGCAAGAAACATTGCTCTTCTCTTCTTTACTTCCAGGGCTGTGATACATTTCTTTATATGGCTATCAATAATACTGAATGATTAATGCTAATGATTTATGTTAATTTCATTATAAGCTTTATTTGTTGCCCAGTGTTGAATTAAGCCTGTCAAATCATCCTTTTCTACATTGCTAAAGATTCTTAAAATGCAGAGCTAAATATAACATCTGATCATTAATATGTTAATACACCTGTTTCATAAATACACCAGGAAAACAAGAAGATTCTGAGAGCAGTGGTTCAGGGTTCTTATATCTACTTAATGCCAATTACTTAAAGGAGAAATACTGACATTTTACATTCTCCTGCTACAAGTCAAAAAAAAAAAAAAAAAGAAAAAAAAAAGAAAAGCAAAAGATCATCCTCTGATACCAGATTGCATTACATTGTTCCTTAAACAGTAAATAATACAGTATGTAACTTTCAAGCCCCTGCTGAGACCCATTTTCCACCATTCTATATTAACCTACCTTTGATTGTTCAAAACAAGTAGGAAAAGGACAAGATACACAGGATAGTATTTAACTATGTTAAATCTCATCCATGCTTAGAACCACCCAGAAATACCTCTTCCAGCTCAGACTGTCTTTCTCTTCATGTTCCTTTCCATTTTATGGAGGAAAACTGTCAGTCCCTAGCTCATCCTGTCTTATTCTCAGACCAACTTTCTTGTTTATCACCATCTTGGGTTAAAAGAAAGGGGAAAGGAAGTTGTCATTGCTATTCCAGAAATTCTAACCCCATTCCCTGTCTTCCTTAAAATCCATTTCAGCTAAAACCAGCTCATTTTAACCTACCAGAGATCCAGACACAGACACCACACCCAAGTATTTACAAGCTGCTAAATCACAACTGGACAACTTCCTCTTCACTTGCCCTATAGAGACCAACCTGCTCTTGCTGACAGAGGAGAGAAATCCTTCCAAATCTCAAAAGGGACAGCAGCACTCACAAAAGCCTAAGGAACTCCTGGCAGGAGGACCTGTCACACATGGCAAGAGGTAGAGGAACAAGGTTAATATTCCCTTCACCACATACTCAGCAAGTAATGGCTTAACTGAACCCCTAAGTGACCTTTAGAGGGCAGGGACCTTTAAGCAAACACCATCCTTTTTCTCACCACATGAAGTCACCAAAGTCATAAAATGGGGAGAGCAACATCGTTTTCCTGTTTGCTTATAAGGCTCTAAAATGTATTTTGAAGTTGAAGCATGTCAGGTACAATTTTTCACTGTATTTTTCCTGCCATATCTATTACAGTACTACCTTTCACCTGTATGAGGTCTCCCTGTACAAGGACTGCAAATCACTTTTGAAATAATGATTTTTAGTCTCTTAATGCAGCAATGAGGAATTGGCTAGTCTTTTCGCTTACAAGTTTACTTGCAAATTACTTACAAAAAATTTACTTACAAATTTACTCATAAATTCCTCTCATAAATAGCTTGAAATAAATACAGTAACTATAATTGTTTCTTTGAATTCAGTTTACAGAGCATGCTGCCATATGCCTTTCACAAACAGATTTATTTGGTCCTCTGAGGCTGGAAGAAAGAGAAGAGTTTGACTACTGCTACTACCTAAATGACAAAATGTTCTTTGTTTAAGTGCATATAAAGTGCAGGACTTTGCACTTGAGCATACATTATAAGGCATTTGAGCGTACATTATAAGGCATTTGAGAGAAAAGAAAGGATAAGTATATGTCTTCCAAAAATAATTCAGAATTCTAACCTAAGTGTTAGGAATTGAAATCTGAGCTTGTATAAAGTTCCAGATGCTTGCCCAAACTTTCATTGACTTTTGAGTCTGCTCTGAATATTCTTGTCACCGCATATTTTTCATCAAATTTCCCAGGTTTTTTTGAAAGAGGGCAAGTTTTGGGGGAAGACAGAAGTGAGTTCTCTCAGAGGATCCTGTTTGATCCACTATACAGAGACACTGATATAAAAAAAATGGCTAGGATTACAATTTTATGACATCTGAATCCTGTCAACTACAAAGCCATAACATACAAATTATATACATTGTACTCATAGACCATAATTACAAAACTTAAGAAAAACATATGAGAACTTTTAACAACTTGAAGTTTTTGTTTTTCTCTCTGAAATCTACTAGTTGCAACTTTAAAACTACAATATATAGGTTTTGTAGCAAAAAAAGGAAATATGCTATTTGCTGCTCCTATTTTTTATGATGGAACTACAGTTCTACCAGTTGGTCTGGGCTATACAGCTAACAAATGTCAAAACGTATGGACCAAGCCATTTATCAAATAATCTACTCTTTGAATAGATAGGCACTATCAGCAATCTGGTATTGATCTTTACAGGCTACTGCTATTGTTCATCTGAACATCCAGAATGCCAGCAAGAATTAATGAAAGAAACAAAACAATGCATACCAAGCACACAGCACACAACTTTTTTTCTTTCCTTTCTTTTTTTTTTTTTTTTCCTTTAAGTTTGGTAAAATTTATGTAGTTATCAGAAATAGATTACTATAAACAAAGTATGCAGGCAGGATGGTATATGTGATGGAAAAATCACCTCCCAGGCATTAACTTCTGCAGACTTCCAGTATATTTACTTCTAGATTAGTGTAACCTACTTGAAGTTGAGATCTAGCATGATAAATTCCTCGCAGTGTGTTACACTGGCATTCACTATAGCCAAGACTGAGATGGCACTTTCATTAAAAGCTCCATTTCAGGGCATGTTTAATGTCTTGGACATTTCAAATTGCATCTGGCTGAATCTTGGCATACAGCTTGTCAGTCCAGATGCACGGGTTTTGTTTGGTTGGTTTTTTACAGAAAATCGTATAAATTGGTTGCGACATTCACAAGTTCCATTGTGACTAAAAATATTAAATGTTAGTATTTGGGAACATTTTTTTTAAAGGAAAAACACACGCATTTAGTTACTCCTTTTTCAAATTTATCTACATGCTTTCTCTCACACTGCCTTCCATAAGCTCTGCAGATATCCACAAGTCCACCACACCATTCTCCTTCAAATTCCTCTTTAAAATACTCTTCAAAGGAGATGTTATTTGATGTACTGTGTTTTGATTTAAATGACTAAGACTTGAGATCATCAACCCACAATATAAAATTTTAGATATAGATGTTACTGCCATTTTCTTTTCATTGGCTCCTGTACAAGTAGCACAATAGGGGAGATGTGGTGGGAGAACAAAGAAGCCCTGACCAGACTTACAGCTAACAGTTATATCTAGCGAATCTCCGTCCTAGCTAAGTACAACAAAACACATCCACCACCTAAACAGCACAAAGAAAATACAATACGCAAAAAAATCTAGTCTTTTTTGCAGGGCTCAGAAATTACATCAGCCCTGTGTAATCAAAATTCATCTTTCCAAGACCGGTGATTCCTATACTCCTCACTGCCCCACCACTGTCTTTCCAAAGGTATTTATTAGATTGTCATTGCAGTTATTTTACCACAGAGAAATGTGAGGGAGAAGTACAAAGAAGGCACAGAGGCAAGAGGGAGCAGCACAGCAAACATGCCTGGACTCAAAATCATTGTTCTCGACATTGTCAATACCATTTCTAGACTGGATGATGTTCTTTTCTGAGGTCCTACTCAAAAAAGATCGTAACAACGCTGATCTTGTTGACACTTACATATTAAAGAATCCATCATGCTGTTACTGTATACAAATGTTCCTCACCATGAGCTTCTAAGTTTGACAAGCTCAATTCCACAATGCAGATATATGTTTGGGAAATAGCTAGGTGTTCAGAAGCACTCTCCTATGAATTGGAAGATAATGCCAAGTATAAGGAATAAAACAAAATATGGTATTACTATTGACATGGCCACTGCTAATGCAGTTTTCAGAGTATTATGCATTTCTGAAATGTTTCCTGTTAATTAACTACAGGAGACTCATGAGTTGCAAGTTTTGCTCAAGTCCTGTTTAAAGATCTTACTAATTTTCAGTGATTAGCATTAAATTTAAGTATGTCAGCATTTCCATTATAAACCACATCTTCAGGGGTTTATTAAATTATTGGGAAAAAATTATTTTGAGGTAAAACTCAATACTTAGGGGTAAATTTTCAAAGTGCGGCATGCAGTTTTAGCTCCTGATCTCTGAACAAAGTCAATAAGAAGCTGCAGAGCTGCACCCCTAGTCAATGCTTTGAAATTTTACTTCAAAGTCTCACCCCAGGAACAAATTCTGTCACACACACACAAGAATCAATTTGACCTCTTTAAATCTGAAGAATGCCTACTATTCATGCACTGTAACTGCTTTTCATAAAGATTTTCACTGTTTCCTAAATGTGCCCAAGCCAATCATAAGCAACAGCTTTTGGGAAAGGGAAGAAAGATTAGAGAGAGTATAAATCTATATCTATAAGGGTAAAGGATTTATCGTTGCTTTAACCAAAAGCAAAACCAGAGTAAATACATACAGCCATGTTTCCAGCCAGCTCTACAAAAAAAAAAAAAAGTGCATTTGTTCATGCATGAACATGACTATAGTGAACTGAACTTATTAAATGCAACATCAATAATCAAGAAAGATGACCCTTTTCTATTGCCAAGAACCAGGTAAATGACTCAAAAACAGTAACATGGTAAACATTTTATACTGAAAGATTTGAAGGGGAATATGTTGAATATAAAGATGACTAGTGTTGTGGCATTGAAGAAAAAACATAATTTTTCATTGATGTAAGGCAGCAGAGCTGGAAAGAACACAAATACAACAGTAGATCCATTAACCGCATGACAAGAAACAGTGTTCACATTGACTTACTAAACTGTTTTTGATTCTTTAGTACCAACACACAGAACGATCCTTACATTATGTTGCCAAGGAAAACCTAGAATGCATTTATTTCATAATGTAGCTTTCTTCCATTATCATAATAGAGCCATCATAGTTGTTGCAAACACTGTATGGCCTCAAACACCTAAATACAGCCGTTAAATTGGACATTTTTTAAGAGGAGGACATTTTAAGCCTCCCTAGAGATTTGTGTTGCCTGGCAAACTCTCAGCAGATATTACTGCAAAACCTTGCTTACATGTGAGGGAGGAGGAAATGATCTCAGCTAACAAAGGGGACATATTTGGAACAATGACCAGAGAATGAAGGCTACTTCAAGGCCATTAAAGTTAACACCATACACTGACACAGAACTTTGGGTGGAATTCAGGCTGAGCTGATGAGCCGTAGGGAGCTTCTTTTCATTCTTGGCAAGTGATTTCTCCCTTCTATGATGGCAAATTACAGCCTAAACTCTATCTTTATCTTGAAGCCCCATCTCACCCGCTCCCAACACCTGAACTTTCTGCATGAAGAGGCCAAGATTGCATTGCAGAAGGGAAATACAAGATGGTACGGCAACCGAGATGCTCAAGTCAAAACTTTGTAAAGTATTCCCCTCTCTAAATACGAAGGGTACAAAGGACAGACTTTTTTAACCACTGCCTTGCTTATTGAACATGGTAACAAGTCAGGGACAGGCAGACACTTTCTCTTTTGTTTTAGGATGAAAATCAGGAATAACTCCTTTACATTCTATGCTTTAACATCCATGCTTAGTAAGTCTTTATTTTAATGTTTCGTTAATAGTATCAATACACTGGTTACATGGATAAGGTATCACATGGTGCTATCCTGCCAACTACCTATTAATTTGAAAGAGCTCAGAACAACTAACCAAGAGTTAAATCTATTTCATATCTATTTAATTTAAAGTCTTATTAATGTAATGAGGATTTGTTTATGTATGTAATGAAACTAAGAATCACAGAGACACCTTTGTTTTGCCCATCACTTTATATCAAAAGAGCTTTTAGACAACTAAATAAAAATATTTGTGGTGGATTAAAATATGGCACTTGCATTGATCAGTGTTCCAGTTTTTCAGCAAGTGTTGTCTTTTTAGTCTTGGCTACATTTTAGGATTCATAAAACCTGACAATCAATTCTCCTTTCAATGAGCAATTAAAAAAAAAAATCTTACTTTTAATTTCACATAAACAGTATTTGCACCAATGTGCTGTTTGCACTGAATCTGCACAACCAATATTACAATATCTCTTAGTGTAATTTGCATGAATAATTAAATGTGAAAGGTGTGCCTTGGCAAATTACATTATCATATGCAGCTCACAAATAACTATATTAATGCTAACCAGTCAACAGTCCAACATCTCAACGTTTGCTAGGAGAAGTGGTAAATTAGTTACCAGCAGCCTTAATAATGGTATCTTGTTATCTAACAATGAGGAATAGGCTTTATTTTGTTAAGAATTGAATATTATTTTAGAATTTCTTTGAAGTTATTTTTCTTACTGTCAACATTATCTCCGTCCCAAGGGATGGTAGTTTGATACACACACATTATAGATTCTTCTTCAACTTTATAGCCTAATTAAATAAAAAGACCTTTTCATTTGTGACTGCATAGGTTTTATGTCACCTCTCACCAGTTGCTTCCTAGTCACTCAGCTGTATGCTCTGGATCAGCACCACCTTCTCCACCAGCTTGATACTAAGAGGAACAGAGACACCCTCACAGGCCTCTGAGCTGCAAAACACTGTACCGTATTAAGACAGCATTATCTTATTTGCCATTAACATAAATATGCCCAAAAGCAGTGCATAAAAATTATATACACATTCCCCCAGTGACCATACACAGTACCTATCTGGGAAAACACTAATATCATTGCTTCAAAAATAGTACCAGTGTCATAGGACATATATTTAAAACTTAGTATATATATTTTTAGATTAATATGACTTGTTATGACAACATGTGAAGCACAACTCTCATTTGTAAAACTACCTAGTACCATTATAAAAAA
>NW_009209962.1:0-17129 GCF_000690835.1 Fulmarus glacialis
ACCTTAATGATTCTATGATTCTCTTCTATAATTCTAAGTCCATGCCATGAAATAAGCATATTTCTTCATGGATAATTATGATAAAAAGAGAAATGCAATATTACTACTTTTTTTCCCCACTTTAGCCACTCAGAGAAAAGAAGATGAATTAAAAGAAAATCTGCCCTAATGCAGTAATCAGCAGCTTCCAAAAACCCCAAAGCAAAGATTTGCCTGAAGTTTTCCCTTGTGCCACTGGAAGTTTCTGCAAAGTCCTTATTTTATTCTTTCTGGTTTTGCCCATATGCACCTCAACAACTCCAAGAATGAAAAAAGCAATTTTTTGTAGCACAGCAGCAATTGCTGAAACAGCTCTCAGCATGGAGTTCATTGAAATGCAGACCACCTCACGCTTTCTTTTACCTTCAGCTGAACAGAAAAGGAAATAGCTTCTACTAGTTGATTGACCTTTCTGCTGAGTAGGTTGCCTTGCTCCAAAGCTATGATCCATGACCCCGAGTGGAGTGACGTGGAAGGCCATGGATAATTATAACCCAACAGGGCTATCATTGCCTAAACAAGACAGTGTTCAAATAGTTGGTGCCAGTTTCCTATTTAAAGTGGCAAGCGATTATTCACAGCAACTGATCCTTCCTATCTTTCTCCTCATCTTCCAAGGACAAGGAAATGGATGCAAATGGTAGATTTCCTTAATTAGAACAAGGGGCAATTTGGGGAGATAATATGAGACTGAGCAAGTCTGGCTCACGGGGGAAGAGATTATTTTAATGAGACCTAATTCTATTATATGAAAGATGATGAACAATCAATGTGCAATCATGCTGACAGGAAGTGGTTAAAGATTTTAGGCTTTGGTATGCATGAAAAAACAGATTTTCTACACCTAGCAGACAGAGCACAAATATGAAGGAGACAAGGAAAGATGAAAGGAGCTGGGCCCTTGCACAGGGTAAATTAGCACAATTTGACTGTTTTCTGATTAATACCAGTGAAATATGTGGCCAAGAGTTTTAACCTGCATATTGTTTACCAACAGCTGTTGTAATCCAGCATCTTGTTTCAAAGCACACTTGTTACATGAACCTCCAGCACGCCTACAAAAGGCTGTTAATTTAATTAATTATCTCTGGTAAGTGGACCCCTAAGGGCTCCCAGAGGTAACATGCATCTTGGCAAGGAAACAACACAACTGACAGGAGCATCTGCCTTGCAGAAAATTACAGTGCCCACCCTAGTGACATTAAGCAACAGAGAAGACACCAAGTCTCCTTGCTCAAGAGGGGCAAGGCACCAGTCACCGACCCATGGCTTATCTCTGGACCTGAGGAGTTGTACCACTGTCTGGGGTCGGAGAGAGACTGTGTTCAGCTGCGGGTATTTACTGTCCTGGAAATAAGAATGGCACTAAATATTTTACTCCTTCCTGATGCAGTATGTTACTATGAGAGTAGTTAGAGCACTGGGCAGGACTGGGTTCTGAAGCAAGATCTGGAGCAAGTTTTGCAGGCCCTGAGACTCAGGATCAAGTTTTCAGCTAGCACAGACAAATCTCACTCTGGTAGTAGCTCCAGTGAATCCTACTAGCGTTTTTGTCACAATCTCCTTTCATTCTGCCAGGGGCCAGATATTTCTAGTAAAGTGTGTACAATGGCACATATAACTGCATAGCCTTATATTACATGCTTAGGCAACTATTTGTGGTAGCATATCCGCTATTCGTGCATGCCTATTAGGCTCTGTGTACATTCACGTGGGTGCACACACAAAGATAAGGTTTTCATGAGTCTAGTTTGAAAATTTCTGGGCACAACAACCTCCTGCTCTGTCAGGTTATCACTCAGAGAATCAATTTTTGCTTTAGAAGCTAATGAGGCCATTTTTAACAAGATGAACTAATCATACCCATGGAAAGGGACTTAGCTGTCTGATGATTTTCTCCAAATTGACTAAAACAAGGCATAACTTTTTCCAGCTATTTACAATTGCTGGATGAGCTCTAACTGGAGTAAATCAGATGAATCCCAGCCTCTTCAGTGAAGCTTTACCAATATTTGGAAGCTGAAGATCACGCTCAGAAGACCTTGGGAAGGCCATTCTACACGTTACCTGCAATGATCTTGTCTCCTTTACCTGAAGGAAGGTCTTATATATCCCCTGAGGAGATATTACTGCTCTTCTTCCTTACATGCCATCCACCCACTTCCCACAATTTTTTTTTAACTTCTGATGAAAGTGGACATAAAATAGTATAAGTCTGTCTTGCCAACATTTTAACACTTTGTTGTTCTCCATTATTGCATAAAGGCCAAAGAAGAAAGTTACCCTGACCTCAATGTTACTATCAATTGAGCTTTTTTCATTAATAATTTCATATTTGTTAGCACATTCATTTTAGATACATGCACACACAAGCTTCCCTACAATTCCATGGCTGCAGTGGAACTTTCACTCTAATAATGAGGAGCCCAACTGCAAATGTCTGATTATTTTTAACTTAACAGGCAAGAGAACAAACAATAAAAGAGCAGGGATAATGCATCATGAAATGTACTTTGTTCATTATTTGACAACTGCAGTTTAGTTGAAACTAATTATGATAATACTTTATGGCATACCAGTTAATGTTCTATAGTATAATTTTTTAAAGTCTCAGTAACATGAGGCCTCCTCTCCAGCCTTATGCTGCTAAATCTTTGCTATGTAGTAGGTAAAAGCCTGACATTTTGGGGGTGAATATTACGGAGGACACTGTGGAGGGAAGGTACAAATTAAAAATTCACTTTGGGAAATCTGTCAGCATTACATGCACAGAGACAGGGGTTTTGGCAGCTTTGCATTTGATTTCTGAGAGAGATATGAGGGCCTGCACAAATCATTGACACCATATAGGAAGAGTCTTCTGTTACCATTTCTCATGACCATGACATTCATTTGTAGTTCAAGATCTCTGCAATTAGTGCCCACATCTGACACCCCAGCTAAGCCTGAGGTCTCAGGCTCACAGCTGGTTGCAGCATTTTGCTCTCTAGTACACATCCCCTCCATCCCCATCACTGACCCTTATTTGCGGCAATAGCTAATTGGAGTTTCCACTGCATGCATAGCGAGAGCTGGGCTGCAGACCTGGATGCACATGCTCTGCCTCCCCTCGTGAACACTGACTGCACCCCCATTAAAACATTGAGCACCAGCAGCCCACCCCAGGGAACGTCTCTGCCCAAGTGCTGTGGACAGGGACCGTGTGCCAGGCTAGGAGCAGCTCAAAACCTCCTTTGTGGCTGACAGCAGAGGCTGCCGGTGAGAGCTAGGCTGCACGGGGCCTCAGTTCCCCTGACGGCCTCCTCAGCCACTGCCAGCCACCTTTGTTGGGCAAACAATAATTTGTTCCTGACAGTACTTCTCCCTGCACAAGGGCCCAGATCTCAGTGGAAGCCTCTAGGTGCTAGCGTAAGACAAACAATAAATAATTGTGTCTGTCAGAGCATGAGCAGCACGTACAATGCTATAGACAGCTGTAATAGTTTTACACATTCATCCTTCAGGCCTACATAGGTTGGGTGTCTCTTTCATAGGCTGAAATTATATTAGCTTCACACTACATATTGGTTTTCTTATTAAATCTGGCCAGACCAGTTCTTGTCTAGAAACCCGTAGCTGTCACATTAGTTTTATCCAAACGTGTACAGCGCTCTGGACAGGTTCCAGCCTAACACCACAGCCATTCCTTCTTGCCTGGGTTAGGGCTGTCTTGCTTGCTTTCTTCTCCCTCCCCTTCCCACACAACACCCTCCTCGACACGGAGGGAGTCAACCACCTCTTCCCTCCTCACGCTTCTCTCTGAACATTGCAGCCAGGCTCAATGTATTGCTCAAGGAGATGTAGAAGCAGCCAAGGAAGAGGCACCAGACTGCTGTTTCCCCTTGTAACAACTTCACCTCATGGATGAGCAGAAGGCTATGAGTTAGAGATTGCCAATTATCCTGAATACCTTAACATAGTCAATCCTTGATAGAAGGGGGAAAAATAACCCTTAAAGAACAGAGTGAGATCAGGGCTCTAGGATTGCTCCAGACAAGTCTCTAACCTCAGGAAATTCTCCGTTGGAAAATTCTACAGGAGGGTTAAAAGCTTTCTTGTCAAAAAATAATCATGGAATCATTAAGGTTGGAAAAGACCTCTAAGATCATTGAGTCCAACCGTCAACCCAACACCACCATGCCCACTAAACCATGTCCCTAAGTGCCTCATCTACACGTCTTTTAAATACTTCCAGGGATGGTGACTCTACCACTTCCCTGGGCAGCCTGACCACTCTTTCAATCTGAGCAATCAGATTGAAACCACTCTTTCAATCTGAGCCTGACCAATCTTCCTCTAGAGGATTTTATAATGTTTCAGGAGCCCCCTCACTCCCTATTAGTGGTTTGTTCAGCATCAAACCAGGTGGGCTAAAACATTGGATGGTACAGGCTAACTTAGTTCCAGGTATTTAGATGAGTCTAGGGCAATTTGCATTCATTTAATGGTGATTTGCCAGGTTGCACTCATTCAAAATTTGGCCTTGCAGACATCTGCATGAGGACTTGCTCTCCCTCTCTGCCTGGCCTAGTGTCCTTGGCTGACAAAGGTGACCCTCTAACATCAGTTCTCCTGCACAGCATCCTTCATCTACTGATGTCATTTTTAAGATGAGGGCTGCTTTTCAGGTGCTTAAGCCAGGTCCACGGAGAAGTTGATTCATGTTACACAGGGGTAAAAAATGCTTCCCTGGAGCATTCAGGTTTTGCCCTAATAGTTTTCTGGATAGCAGCTCAGCAGGGAAGCAAAGCACACAACAGGCCACAGTGAGATCAAACCCTCTCCATCTTCTAGAGAAACTGGTAAGTGATTAACTGCTTCCTGGAGAGAAGCGACACGAAGACATGAATAAAGAGACACTGCCTGTTAGACTATAAGAGCAAGTGGAAATTACTGATAAGCCATGGGATTCGGAGAAATCTGTGATCGGTAACTGAGCATATAATAACTGTATCACCAGAGGAGCTCCCTGAGTGCCCATCTCTCCTCCTCCTCGCACCACTGCAGACGCCCACGGTGCCTGTCAGCTGCTGTGCTGAAGCTGAGGGAAAGCAAGTTTATTGTCTTTATTAGGATCTGGATGGAGATTTACATGTCCCCCTTTTGGGGGGCTCTACATTATTTTACTTCATTGGTTCTGTGGGAGTCTTGGCCAGTCTCTACACACAATGCCTCTCCACCTGCAGGGAAAGAAATCTCCTGAATCATTCAGACAGAAGCAGCAAGATGGGAGGAAAAAAAAAACACCTAAGAGTATCTTGTCTACCAATATGTTATTTTTAACTTCTGCTAAATGCGACCACTGTTGCATTTTGTAGAGTCATATAAAGCCAGAAAAGACCTCCAGACATCACTTAATCCATCCTATTGCTCAGAGCAGGACAATCACCATCAAATGAGCAGGTCAGCTGTAGCTTTGTCTTTCCCTCACAAACCTCTAGAAGAGTGCATCTTGAGGTATCACATTTCAGTCTTGCACTGCCCTGCTAGCAAAGTTTTCCCTAGTGTTCAATCTGACCCTACATATTCACAAATTGTGGCTGTTTCCTCTTATGATTGCAGACAGTTTTCACTTTAAAATCCATTTATCCAGAGCCTACATTCTCAGTTTCCAAATAAGAAAGTCTTGGGAGACATTATCAAAAGCTTTACTAATATCATGGCAGACTATATTGCCTCATCCACATAGGCAAACACTTCTTGTAGAGGGCCTGCACAGTTGATCAAGCATGACCTATCCTTGGTAAATCTGTCCGTTGTTCAGAACTTCCCCAAGTAGATTTTATCTCTGCATCACTCATGAAAAGAAAGGCACTGTCCAAGAGAAAAGAAAAAAAACCCCACACCTAAGACAGGGTTTTCTTCAGAAAATTTGAATTCCCCACAACTAGTCAATAGACAAAGCTACAGTAGTCTGAAGAGCAATCAACAGGTCTAAGTAAGATCCTGTGTGAAAAGCCAGGCAAGAAGAAAAAACTGCTGGCCGCAAGGCTATCAAACACATTAGGCTGTTTCAAGACAGCCTTTATGCCTTAGGCAAAGCTACATATATAGGTGTTGTGTTGAATGAAGAGCTGCGCTCAAAGCTTTTAGCTCCAGCACCTTGTCCTCTCCATTATTTTTGTGTCCTGAGACCCTGGCCATAAACACTAAGCATTGTCATGATTATTCTTGCAGAAGTGCTCATTGTAATGAAAATCCCAACCTTCTCTGGGACATGCGCATCAGTAATTATGTTTATGTAGGACCCACTATTTCTTTCAAGGATCCAAGGAGAAACCTTTGCCGAAACCTTAGCAGCAGTACAAAAGAGATATAGGAGGGATTTGCTGAACTAGTTTAAGTATCCTTCTGTTTAATTACCAAATTCTTTAATGACCCTTCTAATGAGCTGCAAAAGTCTGGATGTATCTTTCAAAAGCCACCGTTAACTACACAGCAACCTCAGGAGAAATTTTCTCCTCACCAGTTTGTGGAAAACCCAGGACAGATTCACATGTAGAGAGACTTAAAAAAATCCAAACCGAACATGCTTACTGTGTAGTGCTTAGTATGAAACACTAGCTGTCATTTTAAGGATTGCAGCAGGAAGCAGGGTCCTCTCTCAGACTCTGCTTGAGTTTTAGAGTGGCTTTGTAAGACACCCTGATGTTCTTCCTCCTCAACACATTCCCTTGCCTCCCTTCTCTCGCCCAAGTTTTATGAATGTGTGTTATGGTGTGCCTGCAACAGTAGTCATTAATGAGGATCCTATCTCACTCTGAGCCTTAAGCTGTTCCCATAGCACAAGAAATAATAAATAGAGGCAGATTTCAGTATAGAAGAATTATCAGGTTTCAGTAGCTGTAACGACTTCCGAATTATCAGGTGAAAGCCTTATGGAAAAGCAATTGGGTAATAACAGACTTGTATCAGAGTCAGACTTTTCATACTGTGCTAGAAAATCAGGACCCAGAACAAATTTGATTGGATTAAATAAAAGAACCAATCTAACCTCCTCATGATCTCCTACATGGAACTGAAGCTTTACAGAGCTTTGAAAAACTAATCACAACATTTTGTTCCAAGATTTCCTTCATTCCTTCCCAGTCTTGCAATAAGAAATAGGAATCACTTCTGTCCACCTTCTCTCCCAAATGCTTTCTGCTTTATTGCATTTTTCAGGAATTTATCAGAAAAATCTCCAGACCCCACCCCAAAATCCCACCGATAAATGCAACAAGGTGAAAAACTGATTGGCCTTGATGTTTCAGAATGCAAAAGTGGAGGAGTTTGTGTCTCTTGTCCATTCCCAGAAAGCCTGGAGCTTTACAGATGAAACTGTTGTTTGAGGATATATTCTGTGCCCTGCAATCTGAATATAGCAAAGGCAATCAGCAACCTGTGAGAGCCACCCGATTTAGGCTTTAACACAGCTGTAAAACAGACACCATCTACAGCCACAGAGAAAAAAGTCCCATAACAGAGTAGTGCTTCATTTAGCACCATATTTTCTGCTCTTTTTCCTTTATAGGATGTCTTTTATTCAGTTCCCTATATCTTCAAGAGGGTCCTATCACTTCCTGGAAAACAATTATAAGAAAGAGCTGTTAAGAAAAATGCAGAAAGGTAGTAGAGACAGTCAGAGGACTTTCCTATGAAAAGCATTTGGATGAAGGCATGGAAAAAAGTCATGCAGGACAAAGTTGTGCAGGCTGGGGAAAGATGAGAGGGCAAGGGTTAACAGGAGATAAGTTGTACAAGGCCTTAAAGACAAGGGCAAATCCATCAATACTCGGTAACTGTCCAGGGATCCTGAAAATATTACAATCATTTTAAGAAAGAACATTAAAAAAATAGAGACAATAAAATTTCCTCCCTTTCTGTGCCACCTGTAGCTATTCTGATCCCTCCTCTGCCTCCCTCCCCTCACATCAGCTGAGCAATCTAATGATTGATTTTGGTTAAAAATAGCATTCTCTATTGTTTTTTGGGAAGGGATGCATCCTGCAACAGCAAGACTGGTCTTTAACTTGCCCCTGGGCAGACTGGGAGAGGTGGGTTTATTTTGCACTCAGCAAATAGAGCAGAGTTAATCCTTCCTGATATATCTGGAAAATAGAGTCCTGCCCAGAGAAGGCTGCTGGGCAGCAGACCTGGGATTTTTACAGCTTAACTTGTGCAGAATTTGTAACCAGTATGCAGACAGAGCCAAATCCTGAGACATATCAAATGCATCCAGAACTACAGAAGTCACTTATGTCTCCACCATGGCTTTCACCAGTTCCTGCCTATACCAGTGACAAGGAAATTCTGTGGCATTTAGGGCAGCCTTAAGGCTGTTGCTTTTTACCTGCAGCTGCAATGAACTCCAATGATATCATTGCCAGAGCAGACTAATTAGTTAGAAAATAGTAAATATTTGTCTGATACAGTTCCTCCTCTACAAAATGTTTATAACCCAAACAAAAAGCAGTGGAAAACCTCTCTGTCCTAAGGCCCATTTAATTAGAATTTTCTGTCTCATTCCGATAGTGTATCTGTCAAACATGACTGCCCCAAGTATGAGATGTGTTCCTCAGCCCAGCCTGGGTCACTCTCAGTTTGGGCATACTGGGCACCACCAGCCCCACGGTACCCCAACATGGGTCTGCAGTTCCAGAACAGTGGCGGTTCTCGAGCAGAGCATAGACAGTTCATGTTATAAGCTTGGTGTATCATTTCTTAGGCAACCCAAGGGATTTGAACACTTAAGTGGCAGATTAATTCAAATGAAATCTGATCGGAGACGAGAAGATAACCATACCATTTATTTTGTGGGCAAACAGCAATTCTTTTTCAGGCTTGATTTCAATAAAATACTTTCCCTTTGTTGTGCAATCACAGCCTAAAATGCAAATTCAAAAGAGGCTCAAAATAAGTCCATATTTTCTCTAAGAGCAGTTTGCACAAACACTGTGTTTTCCATGTTTACTTTGTTTGCCAAAATTAGAAGTGAAAGCCAGAGCAGCAGGATGGGAGACACTCCCCTGGTTAGAATTGCTTCCACTTTTCCTTGGGGTTTCTTACTGACAGTGTAAATTTGGGGCTTGTTAACACATTACAAGACATCAAGCATCGCACAGCTTTTGCTTTTCAATCTGCTTGTTTCTGTTGCTTAGTTGTGGTGATGGTTTAAATCTGAGCAGGAGAGGGGAAGCCTTTCTAGTGGGAATGCTGGCTGCCTGTCTGTGCTGGTTTTGCTTTTAGTTTCCGAAAAGGAGAAAGAAAGGTCCTTTCTAAATAACTGGAAGTCACCATCAGGCTTGGAAGCTGGGACTGCAGAGAAGCTGGTTGTTTGATTCAGAGAAATCTCTGGTAATGGAAAGGAGAGGCAGGGGGTGGGGTGGGGTGTGTTTAGCCTGCTAATTCTGACTTCCAGGCTCAGCTCCTTGCTTTGGTATAGAACCTAATGAGATATTTCAGCTAGCAACTTTGAACTACCTTTTTAAAAGGATTAAGCTTCTAAATGCCTCAGTAGAAATTAGGCACCTAAACATCTTCGAGGATCAGAGCCTGGTCTACAGCCAGATGAGATTTGCAGAGAGATTTCTGTGCCTCAGGCTGCGGACAGTGTCTGATGAGACTTACAGCATGCACATTGCAAGCTGACAGAACCCAGCTTGGCACTCCAGCTTCCCATCAGGAAAATTGGAGATAATAGTACTCTCTTGTCTTACTAGGGTGGAGATAGGAGAAAGACATTAAAGATTGTGTGAAGCTCACCTAATACAGCCCTAGGGAGCAGATAAGTGAGATTTTTCTCAAGTATTTTAACAGAGAATAGCTCTACTGACTTCAGTGGAGCCAATTTGCACAGCCCAAGGATCTAGCTCTTGATGCTTATCTAAAGCTTCTAGGACTATGAATGAAGGCTGCAGGTATCACAGGCACATCCTGCTGTTTGCTGCTATGAAGTGCAGCACATAAGCAGTTGTGATAGCAATGTGAAGTTTCTGGTGACACTGCCCTCAAGGTAGGTAGCACATCGTGTGCATTTCCTTGCTGGCAATGGATAACATAATGAGTAATAACTCTTCTGCTCATGGTCTTGGAGAGAACTGCAAAGTGCAGAAGCCCTTGGCAGGGTGGGAGGAGTCAGAGAACTTGCTCTGGAATTTCCAAGTAGGTTCAAATCCAGCCTCGCTTCTGTTGTTAGGGCAGTTTTTCCTCCTGGCATATCGCAGTGCCAAGAGGGCTGTACAAGACCTTGGAGTTTGCCATGCATCTCAAATGCAATCAGATTCCAGACTCCCCCCCAACCCCGCCCCTCCAATCAGAACCTGCAGCCTCTCCATGGTCCCCAATCAAGGCAAATGTTCTCTTTTCAATGTCTCACAATAGGTTGAATAATTTTTCATCACCTTCCCCCTCTAAAAGCCCAAGGTTGCTGTTTCCAGACAGTCGGGTTTCCCCCCAGCTGTGTATTTGCCAGTATCTTGGTAACCTAAGACAGTGGCCTACATACTGATCTGTCTCTCCCCAGTGCTTCCTACTGCCACGGATGCTACCAAGATCTCCACTGAAGATCTCCTAGCACCTACAAAAGATTCATTCCTGAAGGACACACAACTACCCAAGATATCATGCCCATCCCTTAATGCCAGCCTCATTCCCAGACTTTCATCACTCCAGTATGATCTGTGGGTACGACAAGCACTTGCCTCTGCATAAGAAGTAATCTTTCTACCTACCTACTCCCTATCAAGCCTTTATACAATCAGCAGTTAGGCTTTTTTTAATGGTGGGTATCGTTAAATATTCAAGAGGAAAAAACAAGAACAACTCTCTAGTCTTACAGGTAGAAACTAACATGGGAAATCTGACTTCCACCTGTTTTCACATTCAGAAAGATTAGACACTAAATCCCACATGTTACAATGAAAAACCTTAATCCCCGAGCTGTACAAGGGAAAAGGGAAGACAAGGAAATACAGATAGGATGAAATGCTGGACCTCAGAAAGTTTGGACTGAACAGAGCATTTCTGCAAAAAGTTACTGCCAGTTGGCATGCTTAGCCAACTGTGGGGCATTAAATTGATGCCTAATTCAGGACTGAATGGAAGTGGAATATCCATTCAAAGCTAGGACCAGCAGGGGACATATTCTGCAGGTGGATAAGAGCAGGTTACTCTGGCTAATTACTAGGTAATCATATCCAGTGTAGTATTTTTTCTGAGTGGTAACCAATTTACCCTACATAGAAGGTTTCCCCTGAGGTATCTCCTGCTAATATTGGATATTTCTTGATTGGAGGTTTTTCGGTTTAGCAAAGTAAAAGCAGCTGCTGTTTCAACTTATTAAAAAAGTCTGAAATAGCATCAAGGGCCCAGCATGTGGTTGGTGGTTGCAGGGAAAAAAAGGAAGTCCATTCAGGCTCAAATGCAAGGTTGGAATGGACTTCAGAAGAATCATTGAAAGCATTGAAAAACTATCTAAAACCCACTCTGTCCCCTTTCTGGCAAAGCCCATCATGACAGCTGTAACTCCTGGGTAGTATTCCATGCCCAGAGAGGTATGGCTTGAAATAATCCACAATTTATATGCAAAAACATTTTTAAAAGTGCACAAAATGAACCAGTGCAAAAATGACAGCTGGGGGAAAAACCAGACAATTTGATATGTTTCCAGACAGTGTTGGGAAGTTCTTCCCCACTAAGAGGAACTTCATACCACTGTCTGAAAAGGAGGAGTGAGAAGAACTGTAGCAAGCCTGAAAAAAATGCTTCCTGAAAGCTGTCGATCTGCAGGCTGTGTATTACAGCTGAAATGCTGATGTTAGCTTCATATCAAAGAGACAGGGCTCCTAGAATAGTCATTTTTAGTGCCAAGCTGATATTCAAATATGTCAGGGCAGGTAGTCTTCCTCGAGAGGATCCCTGGAGGGACAGAAAGGAGCTGAACTCCAGGAACCCAGTAATTTCTCAGGGAAATGGGGGTAGATGGAGGACAAGAGGCAGGGGACCAATCTCCATCTTCATTCTGAAACTGCTCTGGACTTGACAGAAATATGAATGGGATTTGGTTTAAGCATTGTGCAAATCTTGGAAGAGTTTAATATAGAACTAGAATGAATTCAGTTAATAAATATAAGAGATAATGGGAAGGACCAGTTGGTACATATGCTGTTTTACACAACATGCCTTGAATAAGATTCATTGCATTTACTAACCCTTCTACTCTGAATGGTCAAGTGCCCCATCCAGTTAAACTTAGCCTCTTCTTCAGCTTTAAGGCATAGTTCTGTAAAGCATATGAAAGGCACACCATGATAAATATACATGTTTTGTCTCTGCAGCAGCCTGGAGCTGCCCCAAGTCAGTGCACAAAGCAAAACTCAGACATATCAAGTGGCTCAGCTCCAAGCTGGCACTGCACAAGGTAACAGAGTTTCTCAGACAAGCACACAAGGGCTGGGGAATTTTAATGTCGTCTTCCCCTACAAGTAATTTCCAGTGTTTATGCTCTGTGGAGCTCCTTATGAGTGTCAGAGCAGAACAAATGTCATTTTTAATGGACTTGCTAAATCATAAAAACCGTTTGCAAAATTGCATCTTATTAAAACATGAAAACGTTCCATTATTCACAGAAAGATCCCAGGCAGCTTGCAACAGTGGCAGTAGTGGGCTGTCTGATGAGAAATTTTGGCCCACAGGACTTTACCTCAGTAACAAAAAGTAATCCTATAAGGTACTCTAGCCAAATACAGGGGCTTTTTCCTGGAGTGACAGAACAAAGCTTAGCATTTAATCATTACATCATTAATTCTTGTAGCAACCTGTAAAAATGCACGACACAATATGCATTACAGCGTACAACTTGGCAGTATGCATTGTCATTGGTAATATTCAAATACTTCCGAGATGCAGAACACAGTTCCCTTTGGGAGAAGGCCAGCTCTGGAACAGACCATAATATTTCATTTCTAGGGTGATTGTCACTAAGAGAGTTTACTATTATTTACCCCCATTCTAACCTGCCCACATTCACAACAAAAAAAAAGCCTCTAACTCCATATGGAAGGGGAGTAAAAACTGAAAGTTCTTTCCCATATGGACAAAGCAGATGTGGCAATAGAGCATATATTTTAAATAGGGGCTGCTTTAGAGAGTAAATAGCACTAAAACCAGAAAGGATACCCATCAAAATTATGATGTTGTACTATTTACTGGCAAGAACATAGAGGCTTAGTTCTAACTATGCTCTCTAGATGGTGATGCAGAGTAATTATGCTTCAATTTACAAAGCGTGTAACCTTTGATAACAGTATATTCTGAAAAGTGACAGAAAATGATTTAGCCAGACACGCCACATCTAGGTAGCTGCCTACATCCTAGATGTCAAGCAATACATCAATCAACCTTTTACTGTTAAGCTGTTATTTAATTTTCAGGGGATTCAGGAAGCGTGTTTCTTCCCAAAAGCATATTTTTTATTTTATTTAACTAAATAATGCAGCTTCAGGGGAACAGGTAGGAAGGGAACCAACATTATTTTTGGAAAGGCAAAACCATATCATTTAAACACATCCAAAGCCAAAACATTTCATTTCAGAAGGATCCAAACTTTCCATTGTGCATGTCTCAAAATAGCAGATTAAGTTCTAGTTTCACAATGGCATTTCCATGACAGAACTGATGTATGCATTGCTTTCTAAAAGGATATAAGAGCGTGAACAACTCCAGCATTAAAGTGGTTTGTTGCGAGATCACCAAAGCTGATTATTTCCTTTGTGGGTGCAGATACACCTTGATCTGACCATGTTAGCACATCTAGTTTCAGGATTGTGATAGGAGATGCAGGACTACTTGCTGCACTGACTGATGCTGATGAGAAGGCAGAGGGGATATGGTCTTTTAGTGCCTTCAGATATTCCATACATATGATAGGAAACACAGACTCTGATACAGCATCCACCTACATACTGGAAATGTTTCCTGCAGTCTTTGCTGTACAGAGAAATTCACCTGTAACATATCATCTGCTAAAGATTTGACCAGAGCCAAGTATCATTGCATGGATAAATTCATTAAGGCAAAGGTACTTTGAAATAGTTGGATGAAACTGTCAAGTAAGAGTAAAAATCAGACTGTATCAGACTGTGCTGCTGCAGTATTTTCCCCATATGCCAGTATCAGAGAGATGCTGAAGTTCAACTTCGGCAAATTTCCTACCATTGTGCAGTACAATTTTCATGCAAAGGTTAATAACTCCTGATACGTTCTGTGAACTCAGCATTTCTCCTGAATTTCAGCTTGATGTACTGCCCTTTTCACCACGAACGCATTTCTTCCTCCTGCCTTCCTTTTGCTAATCAGTTTTATCAACACAGCCTCAGGTGAAGAATAGCTTTCAAGATATGTGGACTACTAGACAGAAATTCTTGCTTAATGCAAATGATAACAGTCAACAGAAGCCTATTAATAAGCTACAGAAATCCAGCCATGGCTCAGAATCACAGCTGATGTAAACTGAAATAGCAATGTTAATTTACACCAGAAAAGAGCCAGGCCTTGCAAGTTTATAAATCTCAATGCTCTTTAAAAAACAAAACACTAAATCATTTTGCCTGAGAGATGAGAGTATCAATTATATTGCTCTATATCCTTCACCATAACCATTGATTTGTGCTTCCCTATTTCATCCTAGGATTTTCAAACACAGTAGAAAATTTATGGCTCCATTCTATAGAAAGGAAAACTGAAAATCTTGTGAATTGTTGGTGGTCAGTCAGCTGTGGGAATCCAACTTCCCATGTTCATCCCAATGGGCTACAAATGCCACTCTCACAATCCTGAAAAACTAATCCCTTATAGCCTAAAAGCTCAGCCAGCAGTGTTGAAGGTGCTGGTTTTCACAACCAAACTGCTTGACAATGTCCCAGCAAGTCTGTAAAGAGACCTTGTATCTCCTGGCAAGTTCGGAAGATGCCAGCATAACATCTTATCTTCTGGATTCCCTGCAATGAATAGCTCCCAGAGAATAAAGTGTGTATTATCATACAATTCTGCAGGCACTACAGATCCTTCGTTCCTACCCAATGAACAGTTTCTTTTGAATTGTATGCAGTTTGGTGTTGAGCCAGAGCAAAAGCAGCTGGGTGATTCATGCTCATTGCAAGACCTTTCTTCTCCTGCTAGACTGGGACACAACTACCCCAAACGCTGTCAAGCTTGTTCTCCAAAAGGTCACTAAAGAGCTCTTGCTTCATGGCAGACATGTTTTGATTTCCCCGAGATGAACGTTGTGTACATTTCAAGCTTAACTCTGCTCATGCTCATCTGTTTTCAGGCACTACAAGAGTAACATATTTGCGTTCCCTCATCCTGAGTAGCGTTCTGCTGCCCGTCGAGGACAGGCCCTTCATTATCCTGGGCAGGCGGGGGTGAAGGGGGACAGGACGCAGAGCTGGTTTCCCTCCCAAAGGACCCTGGGCAGAGAGATAGACTGTTCCTATGAAGGCTGCAGTAAAGCATCCGTGGCTGTATTTCATTAAAAGTTTATATTAATGCTTAGCTCTCATATAGCATTTGGCATCCTGAGACTTAAAGTGATCAACATAATCAAACCTTGTTTTGAGCCTAAGAAAGTGTTTGGCTTAAGGTCATGCAGAGTCTCAGGGAGGACAAGGATTAGACCTAGGTCTTTGACTGAAAATATCACTGAAAATATTCTGCTTCCGCCCTACTCATATTTTTCCTTTTAATCTGCAATTGGAAGTGCAGTCTTTTCTGTGCAACAATCCCCAATGTAATCATGGTGATGAATGCCTTTCTGAATCTTTCTTTCTAATCCGAGAGGTACATCTGCTATGCAGACACCCCCAAGCCTAAGGTAACAGGCGAATGACAGGGACAGACAATTCTCCCAAATCACCAAGCATGGCAGGAGCAAGTTTAACTGGACAAGACTGCGGTAAGTATGGTTCCTTCCATGCAGCACAATAACTTGAAATAGTCAAAACAAAAAATTAATCCCATCCTATCATCAAGAAGAAACTATAGGGAAAGGCTCATGTTCATCAACTTCTCCATCTCTTAATTAAGATGTCCTAATTAAGGACAGGGGGTCCTCAACCATTGCTTTACGATGGTACGCACCTTTTCCCAAGGAAAGGTGGGCAGCCAACACTTCCTCTGCAAGGTGCTGTCAGAAGCCACACTTCTGTGATGGGGACACCCCAAAGTGTCCCCTTGCTCCCCAGCTTCTCAGCACAGCCAAAGCAGCACTCGACCACGGTGAGGGGCTAGAGTCACATCACTTAAGCACAATATTAGATAAAAACAATAGGACAACAAGCAACAACCCTTCCCCTATATTATCTGTTGTAGAGCTGCAGCTCTTCTCTTTGCTTGACACTGAACTTGGGACAATTGGTGCTAAAAGCACAAACCCTTCCCTGCCAAGATAAGCAATTAGTAGCTCTCAGCTCACTTCTTGACTCCATGTTAGTCAGATGGGATCGCATTCCCTAGAAACTGAAGTACTTCTACTTGACATCAAGTGACATTCTCAGCTATTGCAAAAAACATTCCTCTTGTGACCCTAGTGTGTCATCAGCTTACCCCAGCCAAGAAGCTGGTCTATTGCAGACATTATTTACAAAATATTGGTTCTTTGGTTTACAAGCACTGAGACAGTTCATGAGCAAATGAAAATGAATCATTGCATTAGATAGTTTTGCTGTTTTCCCCACACACGGCCTTCTTTATGAAAGGTTTATGGCAATATTAATTTAAAATCTCTCTATTAAGATCACTCACTGCTTTAACTAGTGAGCAGAATGCTGTGAGGTACATAGAATAATACATTGCACAAGGAAAAAGCACAACCCATAAAGACCATAAGAGCAAAAGCTGCTTTGCTCTTTAAGGTCTACAGAGGTATGTAGCAAGATACGGAAAACCACTTTTGGTATGGAAAGTCCTCAGCCCTAGGTAGCAAGTAGCATCTAGTATTCTTGCTATAGGTTTAAGTTAGAATCAGAAACCAGAAAAAAAAAAGCAAAGATGGGTTTTTCCTGCTGATTCTC
>NW_009209962.1:17160-61994 GCF_000690835.1 Fulmarus glacialis
GGTATATGGTATGACAGGAACTTCTTGGCAGATGATACAGGCTCTTGTCACAATATGGCTCATCACTGCTTTTGCAAACCCATTCATTCCTGAGATTTCAGCACAAACTTTGGGGGCAGGAATGTCTCCATGCAGGAGATCTCAAGAATTACATCAGTGAGCTAGAACTGAGAGCCAGGTCATAGCTTAGGCACCGCTTATGTCCCAGGTGATGACTGCAGGGCATGTGTCAATAAATCTTTCGCAAAAGTAGTGAGATAACCTCCATGAATATTCTCAAGGATAAGAGTCAATCGAGGACATACCTACTGCAGCTTTGAAAGAGACTGCAGCTAGGGGCAACAACAGAACTGAGTGGACAATAATCATAATTTCTCTCTTCTATATTCATTCCATAAAATTTACAAGCCAAGCTGCAGAGTCATTACCAGAGATCAACTTTGACCAAAATGGAAAAAAATGAAGGGCTTCTAAAGATGCAAGAAATTAATTATACGATTAACTACACTGTAGAAGGCATCAGCAGTTTTCCTTTTAACTTCCTGCCCTCAGTTCCCCAGAACTTTGGTTAATTTTGAGCCAAACTATTTCAAAGCTCAATTCTTCTGTGGAAAAGCCTGATGGAAACTAATTGATGTGAGGGAAATTCAAGCATGAAACAGGGAATGCCTTTCACCTTATCTATTATTCACACTTCATGGTGAGAAAACCTCAAAATGGGTAGTGGGAACTTCTAGTTCATCTTGTTAGCATAGATTTGCCAAATTCTAATTCTCAAGGAAATGTTTTTTCCCTAAATGACCAGCAGCCACAGAAAAAAAAGGACATAGAAAGTCTCAAAGGTTTCTAATGGCAACAGACCAAAAGGAATGGATATGTAAGTTACAGAGGAGAATCTTTTCTCCAGTGGCCCAGCTACAAAAAGTGTTTTCTAGAAATTGCCATCCAAGTTGACGCGTAGCTCGCTCATGGCACCAAAGGGTCTGACCTTTTCCTTCTCCACCACTCAGCAAGTGCCATTGGGTAGGAGGAACCGACATTACAGAGCTCAGGGAGAAATGCTGAGCAATAGCCCTGCACCTTCTGCCAGGTGCTCCTGATCAGACTACAGTCTGCCCATTTGCTTTCCTCCAAATAAGGAAGCTCTGTTTTGTTTTGGTTTTTTTCTTTAGACTACAGCATAAAAACAAGCCAAGAAAACAGATATAAATGTCCACAACATGACAAGATTATTCTGCAGAGCCGAGATGTGGGAAAGTGAGAGAGAAGATGTACTGGTAACTCTTAATAGAAACCATAGCCGATAAACAGTAAGGAACAGGGAAATCTCTGCTTACTTCTCACAGCCTTGTTTATGCTAACAAAGGTTTGGTAATGAATTACTGGTAAGTGGCCTCCTTTTGTGGAAAATTATTCAAGCAAGCAGGTGCGGCTAACAAACATTTATCTTCTTCCAGCTGCAAGGCAGCCCAGGAGCTGCACAAAGGGACCACGAGGCACCAGCTACCTGTAGAGACATCCACGGGGGGGTGGGGAGGTGGGAACATGCACAGGCAAGGGACTGCTGGGCCTGTGTGGGCAGGGAAGGTTGCATCTGCTCAGGCATTCATCCCACTCAATGCAAGTGCCAGTCCTAAATTCAGCATCCCCAACAGCATAGCCCTTGAAATCTTGTTAGCCTCCATGAAGCTTATTTTATCACTCTGAGAAGCCCATTCCTAGATTGCTTGAAGAACATGAAAAGGAGGTTTTGAAGCCCTAAGCTAGGATTCAGGGATCTGAGTTCTAGGTACCGCTGGCTTCACATGTGACTTCTGGCAAGCCACATCAGGCCTGACCGGGATAGTTTTGCGTAGCATCTTTCTAAGGCTTTCATACCACCTCAGTTCCTCTGCTTTGCCCACACTGGCAGCTAAATCCCATTTTTTTGCTTGCAAAAGGCTCAGGCACTAATACAGCACCCATCATTTCAGTTCCTAGATGGATAAATACTCTCACTGCCACTCTAAGCTGTCACAAGGATTTGTATCTGCCTTCATTACATCCCTTCCAGTCACAGTATAATTAAATCCGATGTTGCTTTAAGTCTCAGTGAGCAAAGGAAAATTCAAGAGATTAATCAGAATATTTTTCAAAAAGAGTTCTAAAAATATTCTAAATAGAGCAGAAAACCAGATGAGTGGCATTCTCATTTATTACTGAGCCAAGCTCTGGATACAACAATCAATTGACTTGATAGATAACACAAATCTTCTGCCTCTCCTATTGCATTCTAGAAGCTCTCTTTCAGAGCCAGATCAAGATGCAATTCTTTCTATTACTGTTTCTCTCACTTACTAGAGTTTATTTTTGGATGTGTGTTTTCAGCATTCTCTCAAGGGGTGTACTGTTGTCATGATTTTGAATTAGGTTTTTCCTTTTTCATTGTCCCCATCGTGTAATTTTTTTTTTTTTTTGGAGCACACGTGTCCTAATTTACTCTTCAATTCTGTCCTTCCAGAAGCCTATAAGAATTTTGTTGTTGCTTTCAGGGCAGTCATGATGTAATTGCAGACATGCAATAGAAATTTCCCATATGGGTCTCAAGGCTTTTTTTACACAAGCCTGGACCAGCTTTCCGTGATACATAATCCAATGTTTAAAAGCAGTTGTAGCTGTTTAAGCCCCTCAGCTGTTTGCTCCTGTCCACTTCAGCTTTGATACAACTGATTACCTTTCTGCATCAAGTAAAACAGGTTCATCTATGCCATTTTTAAGAGTAACCTCATGAGCCGCTTAGCAAGCTAATGTTCTGGCTGTACCCTTGCATGCTTTTGTCACAGTGGCCTAAGTCTACTGACTGGGCAAAACTTAAGGCTGATTCACATCAAGAACACGAGAACAAAAGCAGATGCCCGTCATTTGCAGTTGGGCCAACTAAGCCATGCAGAGGGGATGTAAATATTCCCACTGGAGCAACCAGAGAGATCTGATCCAGGAGAATTTCAGCACTTAGATCAGTGTCACTTTAGCTGCTACCGAGAACATTATTACAAATATATAATGCAATAAAGTAAGGCACTTGCTTTTGCTGGTGTAAATGACCTTGCAAAGGCATAAGGAGATGATGAAAGAGGGCAGTCAGTCTCTGTACCTTGCCTGTGAATTCCTGCTCTGATTTAAAAACATTAACTCCCAAGAAACACCAGATGCCATTTGCTGACCTTAGAGCAGCAAGTTCTGCAGAGCCCAGGCTGCCAGAGCTGGTGCCACCTCAGCATCCTCTCCACACCTGCTCATACATTCCCGTTCCACAGAGAGGCCTTGGGTCTGACAAGCACCAGCAGGAGCCAGCTCACAACCGGAGAGGAATTCAAAGCTCCCGATATACCTGACTGCTCATGTGGCTGGAACACAGCCCCCAGGAGAGGTAACTCATTCAGAAATTAAGAAATAAACAACCCAGTGCTAGCTCCAGAGGAACACAGCCTGTAATAGATTGCCTGAATACGCTACGAGCAAGGGGAATGCAAGATGGGCAACGTGCCTGCAAGATGGAAATTACATTGGGAAAGAGGTAGGTAGCACCAGAGGAAGGAAAGGATATTAAAAACAGAGCATCATGATTCAATGCCAAAATTATTAGGAAAGCAAAGGAAATATGCTAGAAAGCAGCATAATCCATATCATTCACTGGATGCTGTTCCACTGGGGAAGACTGGAGGTGCCAAGGTTGAAAAGCCTGCCATTCATTATTTTTGATTTAGTACTGCACAGACAAGAGCTTGCATGATGCATCGGTTGTATATTCTTCTATTGATCTCTCAGACTTTGTTTTCTAAACTTACCATCCATCACCCCCACCAGTCCTGCTCAAATTCCCCTTGAGAGGAGGCTAAAGAGAAGCAACTGTCTTGTCTCTCAGGGCCAAGGTCCAAATGGTTTATGAGAACCAAGGACATATGAGAACTTGGGTTGATCCACTACCTTTATGATGGATTGGCAGCATTTGCAGATACTACTTTGTCCCTACTAGGATGGCTCTTCTGAAGGGCAAAAGCAGCCTTGAGGAAGCTGTGCTCCCAGTCCCACTTAGATGAGACAAACTGATCATGAGAGAGGGAGAATTCATCTCCAACTCATGCACCATTAACGCTTTATTCCACCTCCATGGAAACTAACTCTGAAAAACTACCTCCTCCCAGAGTACAGATATAAGCTTTCTTTCTAGCTTGGCCCCAGCCTCGACATTAAGTTTTTAAGGAAACTGTGCAAACTGCACCACCCTCTGTTCCTCTTCCCTGTTCATTTACCGAGGAGTAGGTATGTCCGAGTGGGGGTACACAAGGAATGAGAAGACAGCTTGTGAAACAAAAGCAAAACCCCATGTACACCTACTTATCTGCTTTCTCATCTATTATCCTTGCCAGCAAGTACTATTTATGGCCTGTTTTGGCCTGGCTGGGGAGGACTAGGTGGGCAGAGGAAGACTCATGGTATAGACAGCAATATAATCTAAAAGTATGGTTAAGCTAGTGCAAATTTTGAGCTAGAAAGTCATATTTTTGTGATTGTAAAGTAATTTCTTAACTCTCAGATGTTGGGATAAGACTTAATACAGAGGACAGATTAGTGTTCATCTTTTGGGAGCTTTTTACACTTTCACCAGAACAATTAAACACTAGCCTTTGCTGGAGAAAATACAGCAGCTCCCATAACTCAGTTTTCATTACCAGCTTCTCATTTAGTTTATGGAAAGAGGAAGGCTATTTTAGAGCATCAGTGGCAAAATGGAGTGGTATGAATATCCTCTACATGTCAAGTAGTTATCTGTTGCCTCATCCCAAGCAAGAACAACCCCTGAAGTCAGTACCAGACAAAACTTATGAAAAGAAGTGGCAGTTTTGCACCAAGCGAGGACTAAAAAAGAAAACATCAAATGAGTTGTTTCAGGATTCATCTTCCACATGTCCAGCTATCATTCTCTTTTGCTGTGCTCTGCAAAGTGTCTCACAAAAGCATTGATGGATCTGACAGTCTTGAATCCATCATCTTAATTCTTACAGAAACTCTGGAAGGATCTTTACAAAAATTCTTACAAAGCTTCTCCCCTACCCCTTTCTTGTAAAAGGTAGGATCATAGAATTGTTAGGTTGGAAAAGACCTTTAAGATCATCGAGTCCAACCGTTAACCTAGCACTGTCAAGTCCACCACTAAACCATGTCCCTAAGCACCACATCTACACATCTTTTAATACCTCCAGGGATGGTGACTCGACCACTTCCCTGGGCAGTCAAGATGCAGATGTTAAGAACACAAAGCATTATTCATTTCCGCCCTTTCTGACGTTTCAGGTATAAAAAAGGAAGCCACGTATGAAGGGGGCATATAGGTTAAGAGCAATCTGTCTATGCTCAATAAGATGAAAAAAAAAAGAAGTGAAATTGTACATTATTAGATGATCTTCAGTTGCCCTCTCAATACAATGAAAGGCAGCATTAGGGGTCAGGGAGAGTTTAAAAACCTGTAAATGGCTCCAAGGGAGAAGTGCTCACGGGGCAAGGGAGAAGGCTTACTGCCTAACAGGTTACATGCCAGGAAATCTCAAAGTTTAGAAGAAACCTGAAGAAGGTTCTTCAGAAAACGGTCTTTAGACAACTACACAAATTGGGTCTGTGTTCTGTTTCTCTGTATATGGGTTAGTTAACTAACCTATAGTAAACCCTCCGATTCAACATGGCATAGACACAGCAAGAGTCCCAAACACTGTGGAATTAAGGCAAGCACCAAGCAAGGATAAAAGAAAGCAGATGCTAACCGTGCCTTATGTTGCATTGGCCCAGGCACACATCATGGGTTGAAGATAAAAGTGCATCCAGAACACAGCCAGAAATAACCTTGTCTAGAGGAACAGCCATAATATAAGCTTTAGGTTTAGGAAAAAAAAAAAAAAAAAAAATCTGTTTACCAATTACCAAACAGCTCTACTATTAAATTACTGAGAGGTAACTCAGAGCAGCAGCGCTTGCTGGCTTGACTATTACAGCTGAATATTTCGGAGCCTGCTAATGGGAGATAAATTCACGTACAGGAAATTGGATGCAATTAGAATAATTTTAGCAATAGTTCAGAATGGAACTGACCTTTGCTTTCACATGCAGGGGTCCAACAGAGATATTGTGTTTAATATTATTTTATTTGTTGTGGAAGAAGGCTTTTGTGTTTGCAAGTACCAGAACAACTTACCTAAGCAAAGAAAAATACAATGTGAACTAGGGTTTACAGAATGTTCTAGGATTTGAAATTCCTAAATTCTAGTCTCATCTTTGTCATCAACTCAGTGTGACAGTAATTTTGCCTTGCTATGACTCATTTTACCCATCTTTAAGGCTTGGCTGACTCAACAATCCCTTGTAGCTCCCGAATATAGCCTTCTATTTGACACTTCCCTTATTTGGCGTTGACACCTTCACAGCAGTTACAGGCAATTATCAGTTACCACTGAGAATCCACCTTGCAAAGTCAACTGAGCAGTCCGGTGGGAAATCAAATCATTCCAATGGGCATGTTCCTTTATTAGTACAAATATTAGGGATATTTTCCAAGCCTGCTTTCTATAGCTGATGCACAAAGCAGTCCTTAGATAGTATCTGAAATGCCTGCACTAGTCTTAAACAGCACTACCATTTCAGGGGTGACTTTAACCAACACAGCCATAAATGAATACCATTAGTCTGCAGCCAGTCAGAACCAGATGGACATCAAAAACAACTCTCGTCATATTTTCAAGCTTATATATATATATATCTTCTTCCCTTCTCCTCTGCTGTTTTGTGCACCCAGCAGTGCTCCCCAGTCATCTGTCTAACCTCGGGGTCTGCAGCTAGCAGTTGAAACCTCTTGGAAGTCTGGCATCGTGGGCTTAATACACAAAGTGCTTATTTTTAACAGAGACTGATGGCTTTTCTGCTAGATAACGATGATTGATTCTGTTTTCCATCCTTTGTCAAGGCTCAGCACATGCCTAGAATTTTAACTAGTCCTTCTTCTGATACTTCCATGCATCCATCTGTTCCTCTGGATCTCTCTCATTCTCCTGATTTAAATAATGAAGTTTGCTACACTCAGAACAATCTATTAATAAATAACAATCTCAGAGATTACACAAGCCAATTAATAGTAAAGCAGCATCAGGAACTGAAGTGATAGATGCCACTGAATGGGAGAGGTGTGGGAGGGCGGTGAAGCTGCCAGTCCTTCTACGCACAGGATTAGCAGAATTGTCTACAATAGCTGGGGGGGCAAAGTTGTGCAAACAGTGCCATAAACAAACTCACAGTAATAAAGCATGCACACACTTCTGTGCAAATTATGCCCGAGCAACACGAAGGAGGGAGTAGAACTGCATTAATTGTAACATTCTCTAACACACAAAATGAAGATGTTATTTGCAGCTACAGTTCAGGCACACCAAAGAGAAGGCCCAGCTCATTGACCACTGGGAATACAATACCATCAATGAGTTTTTCTCCTTTAACTTGTTGTTTCAATGTAGCACAACTGACCTGGTAAAAGACATTGAGGCTCTCCTAAATCTGCTCTGTCCTTTGTCCTATCAATCCCTGCGTTTATGTTCCTGTTTGCACTGCTACAGCAAAACCCAACTGGCTTGGCACCATTCAAGATCCCAGTTAAGGCTTGATCACTTTCTTTGCCTCCCAGCCTGGTGACATATGAAGCAAATGATGAGAAATAAGAGTAGCAAAAGATGAAGATGACATATGGGACACATGCTGTCTCACTTCAGCTAGTTGATTCAATGGACATAACTGAGTTACCTACTGCCAGTGAAAAGGGACAGAAGCCTCCATGGAGTGACTGAGCCCGTCTGTGGTCTGGAAGTGCTTACACCTTTGGCAACGCAGGATGATGAAGCATCACCCATAGACAGCTCTGTCGGATCGAAGGATGGCTCTGCAGGGCTATACCACTCTCCGTAACTGTCAGAGTTGGACAGTAATGTTAAATAAACTGGTTGGGCATTTAGGAATGGCGTAAACCTTTGACTCGGCTACATTTTTGCTTCACTTAATGTTAAGCACATGCTTGAATGTTTAGCTGAATGGTCTGCCAATATCTTAGTTTACTGTGTTTGCCATCTCGGTTTGTTCTTTTCATTTTTCGTCTTCATTCTTCTGTTCCCTCCTCCTTTCCCTCCTATTTCTCAGTCTAACTCCTGTGGGTTTTTTTTTTTTTTCCTCATTTCTCCTCCTCTCTGCCCTTCATAATGACTTAATCTGGCAGGCAGTGTGACAAGCAAATGAATCGAACACAGTTTTCCCGCACTCCAGATTCATTTGAAGATTTCTCCCAGATGCAGCTCTAAAGCCCCAGATTCAATTTCCCTTTGACATAATAACAGAGTTAGTCTCATATTGTCATACATAAATTACTTGCAAGCCTGGTGCCAGGAGAGAAAGAAGGAGGAAAAAAAGAGAAGAATAGGATTCAAAGGAAGGTGTGACTGTGACAAGCAACAACAGAATAACAATAGGCAACCAGTGGGTGACATCTATCATATCTGACAAACAAGGAGAAAGCCATCTCTATATCATATGTAAGAATTATTTACCTCTTCTCTCAGCCCTTGAGCTGTTAAGCCTTATACTGAGGATTTCTATGTCTTGCAAAGGACACACGAAGTCTAAATAACTCTCAGATTGAAAAATATTGTATCTAACTTTTAGTTTAGTGGGGTGTTTTCTTCTTCCTCACAAGACACCATTCACAGAAATACCCCTACTGCCCTTATCTGGGAGAAAGAGACTGCTCCTGCGAAAGCCGTTAGAGACAAGAGCTGGACAATGCCCTTCCGATCCCGCTGAGCTGGTTTAAAGGCCTCGGCTGCTCCCAGACAGCAGCTCACCCAGGCTTCTTTTTCAGGGGGGCTGTTGGCTGGGAGGCAGGACACTGAAGGCAACCATTGCTCCTCCGTGCAAGCTCTGAGCCTCCTGCCCTCAAATCCATACAGCTGTGTGTGAGTTTCACAGCACTGTAAAGGATGGCTCAGCCTGGGCTATAGTGGTTCAGCTCCCACGTGTCGCTCCCACATGTCCACCACCTAGCAACTTGAGAAAGGAAAAGATGAACAGAGCCAAGTTAGCCAACACTGGAAATGCCCCCACTCTCTGGCCTGGGCAGCCATGTCAAATGGGTGTACAATATTTGTCTCTTCCCACTGTACTCAATGCTGCCTTTTAAAGGACTCTTCTCTTCCCAAAAGCCACAGAGCTGTTTTTTGTGGTTTGGTTTTTTTGGGGCAGAGTGATTTTTTTTTTTTTTTTAAGGAAAAAAAAAAAAACAACAAAAGAAATTCCTCCTACTTTCCTGAAGAGGCTGTCAGCTTGGCTTCATTACCAGTTCTTGTACTCCAGAGCAGAAGGGGCTTAACCCTTTGCATATTGCATTACAATTTCCCCATCACCATAGTATTAAGGAGCCCCTCTATCACTTTTCCCTTCTCTGCCAGCAAAAATAATAACTTTTGGTCAAAGCAGTCTTAATACATACATATAAACTGAAGCATTCATATTAGAGAGATCTGCCTAGACAATCTGTGATGAATCAAATACAAGATGTTATCCTCACTCCTTTGTCCATATGAAAAAAGACAGCACACACAGGATACACCCCCCCCCCAGCACTGCAGCTGGGGAAAAGGCTGCCAAGCCAGCAGAGCTGACAAGCTATCACAATCTCCTTGACAGGATGGGGAAGTTACCACATTGTAATAGCCGTTGCTCCACTTTACATGCCCAGACTGCAAGGTTCAACAGCTCTTTGGCTGCTGAATTAGTGCTGAAGGGACAGTCATGCTGTTCCCTCCATTACTTGCATTTTGTCTAGGTAGCAGGGGAAAGGGAGATGACTGATCAAAAGAGAATCCATCTAGTCCAGTATTCTGCCTTAGGCTGAAATTCCAGAAAGTCACTACCCACTGCATAAAAAATGCTTTGTTTTTATCTACTTTAAACTGATCTGTTTTCAGTGATCATTGAGTGCCCCACTAGTCCTAGTACTGTAGGAATTGATGAGTAACAGCTCACCTTATCTACTATCCTCATGATTTTGTAAACCTCTGTCATAACTCCCCTCAGCTTTCTCCCTGTCTTTGTATCACAAAGAAAACAGTGCATTTAGAAAGGGTACAAGGAAGGGCAGCTGGAACAATAACCAATATGACTGAAATGGCAGTTTGTTATTTCTATGGTAAAGAAAGTTAACAGAAAGGAGATTCAGAGCTTTTTTGCTTTAGTTCAGTACTGGAATGAGGCAGCCAATAGTGAAAAACATTTGGAAAACGAGTCTTTATATGCTTTTTTCCCAGTTATGATTGCAACTATGTTCCAATGAAGTTCCAGCCTGTAGATTTTAAGAGGCTGGCAGAAAGACACAACCATTGAGACTATACAATCTGCAGAGAGGAGGGCTAGATGGTTCAAATGTGGCCTGATTTATAGACTTTGAGGCTACTAATTTGAATGCAGCCCAGAGGTTCTACTGTGCAATGGATGCTGGACAGCATTTGCTGCATGATTCTGTTGGGTTGGGCTAGTCCCCAGTGAGCAAGTGCACTCATCTGGAAAGCCTACCTCCACCACAGATGACATTAGGGGATATGCTAAAGACTGCCAGGTGTGGTGTGGGGACAAAATGCCATCATCATTTCCATAAGGCTTCTCCTCATTGCAGAACTGGTTTTACAGCTGGGACAGAGCACACCAAAGCATGCCTAGCTCACAAGCAGTCAGGAGATGGCAAGAAAATTGACAACGTTCATATAAAAAGAAAAGTAGCAAACCAACAAAACCTCCTTTGTCTACCCATCCTGTGCTTTAATTCTTCTGTCTGCCTCCTGCACCAAGAGCAAACGGCTGGGTCTATAGCTTTAAGACAGCAGTGAGATAGGTCCTGTGAGGGCTCTCTGGCCCTAGCTGGAATGCCACAGCCACTCAGGAGAGTTTCCTCACCCAAATGGGCAGGAGAATTGATGCTGAAAGGCTCATTCGTCAGATCAGCGTTCCCCATAGCAGGGGACAAGGCCCAGCAGTGCTCCAGGTGGGAGAGTAGAGTCAGCCGTTGACGCAGCTCCTTGTCACACAAAGAAATATAGAGCATAAGATACGAGCAGTTAAGATCTCCATTTTGTAGCACAAGGGAGGCAGGCGGACACCAAGCTGCTGCCTGGAATGTCTGGGTGGCTTGTGACTCCGTCAGAGGACACGCTGTCAGCACAAAGTGAATTAAACCTGCCACACAGACCCACCTGTCAGAAGATATTGCTTAGCATGGAACAGACCAACTTCTGCATCACATCAGCCTGGCTGGCCAGACACCCCTGGGAAATGCCTGCCTGGCAGCGATGGCACAGGAGGGCATCCAGAGCACATGTGGTGACACAGCCCTTCTTTCCATTCATTTGACCCATCATTTGAAAGGCTGTCTCTATTCTATCAGGACAAGGAGGAACTGGCCACTCAGTTTTAATAGACATTATCTGAATTTTCAGGTACATGTATAAAATTATTGAAATACAGTGAGGAAGAAGGGAAAAAACAGAGGGGGGGGGAAATAATTTGATTGCCATCCAAACACAGGCATTCAGGATCAGAAGCAACAGCGTTTTAAAAAACAGTCAAACCCTCTGGAAAAACCTGTGGAGTTCGATACAATTCTATTGACTTTCTTAATAGAAGTCCATTTTGGGGAATAAACAGATACCTCACAGGTCTAGTCTTTTCCCAGTATTCTTCATTTTTTAATTTCATCTCTGTCTTTTGGGGTCAGAAACCAGGAGCTACACTTATGCGTAACTTAACTGAGGGAATCATGAATGCCTAAGCCTTTTGCCTTCCCTACCGCTAATGCGCACAATGTTGTTGCAAACTTACAACAGATTTAGGACATCAGCATTAGCCAAATTCTGAAGCTGACATGAGCCTAAACACTTGGAGAAAGTCAGGTAAGAAGATCTGGGGAGGCTCTCCTTGATAAAAGTATTTGCAAAAAATTTCAGGTGTTTTTTTTTCTTTGTCAGTTGAAAGTCCAGGCTAGTTTTGAGGAAAGGTAGTAAATAAGGGAGTGAGCAGAAGGCGAGTAACAGAGCAAACACAGCAGGTTAAAATAACTCATTGCTAGAGAACTGCAAGCCAGACAACTCCTAAAGATTGTGCACAACACTTAAGACATAGGCACTGTTTTCAGGGTTGATACAACAAGCACTTGCAACTTAACACAATGCTGACCACAAAGCACTCAATGTTTGCGATTGATTACAACACTATTTCGCCCTGTTTTTTTCCTGCCTGCCTCACTGCTCTGATGTATGAGCAAACATCAGCGATGTATGTCAGACAGCACACATCACTGCTGATTGTCATTTGAACGTCACTGTGCCATGTGAAGGCATACTCAATGGTAGAAGTCTGAATTCTCCTTAAGAGCAGTCATCTGAAACTCTAGATCACATCTTACTCCTCATCTACCAAACCACTCCTAGTAATAAAACAAACTGACCTAAAGAGAGACAGCTTTGAATTTTCAAGGAATCTCGACAACCTTATATCCTTGATTAGGTGGCTTCTGCTCTTCTTTTGGTCTTTCAGCAAGCAGCAAATTGGCAGTTAGAAATTGCATATAGAAGGTGAAATGTGGAAGATGTCAACAAAAGGCACTTGACTGAGCAATTCATAGCAAAGCTATAAATACCTGTAGGCTGTGCCAGGTCAGAAAACAGTACTATGTATTATACTCCAGCTGTCAGTCTACTTCGAAGCCTTCCAATTAACTTCACTTTCTGGGGATGAGCAACTGACTGGATGCTCACAAACCCCAGAAATCCCAACACTTGAGCATCACTTCTCATGGGTGCTTCTATCCAAGGGGGGGGAGGACAGTGAAAAAGGCCTGTTTTCCCCTGTTGACCCACCCTTTTATTAGCTGTGTAAATATTGGCTGCTGAATAACACCATACCCACTCAAAAAACAAAAAAAGATACAATAAGCCCCTGAGAGTTTATAAACACCTTGGAGGGGGGGAAGTCCAGACCACAGTCATCCACAAAGCAGTAAGTATCAGCCTGAGGGATGCTGAACTTCAAACCAAAGCCAGGTTTTATTTGCCTGTTGATAGAGCAAGTGGGTTTGTTGGTCTTTCTAACCTACCTCTGAGACAGTAAAGGTCTCTTTAATCTAGCAAAGGCATAACAAAAACTAGTGGCTTAAAGCTGAAGCTAAAGAAATCCAGGCTGGAAGTAGGACGTGCTTTATTTTTTTTCCAACAGAAAATGTAATAAGCCATTGGAGCAGCTAGCCTAGGGGATGGAGTGGACTGTGTCCTTCAGTGTCTCCAGTCAAAACTGCCCGTCTCCATCTTAAACACAAAAAATGAATAAAAACAAACCCAAAACTCTCTTACTCAGGAAAAAATTACAATCTAGGTAGGGATTATCAATATGTTTCCTGCCATAGCTATACAGAAGATTAGACTACTTGACCCTAATGTCCTTTTTTATTTTAAAATTATGCAGAAAATTTAACTGGTCTTTGGATCACCCACTGTTTTGGCTTAAGACCAGCTTAGAAAAAAATCAAGGTTAGCAAATTTGAGCTATCAAATAAACAACATTTGCTGTTAGTCCCATAACGTGCACAGCCTAGGGACGTCTGAGCATTTATTAAGACTCGATGTTCCTGGCTGAAATCATGGCATATGCTTGGGCTGATTTCAGGTCTGACTCTTCCGCTACCTCCCAATTCAACACAACTGGAGTGCACATGGGCTACCCATCTGGATGTGGTGCCTGCAGTATTTTGATGATTTATTCCCTTGGCACAAAGAAGAGGCAGCTGCAGGTCTCTTCCTGGCCTCATCCAGTAAAAGACTTTTACACCCCAAGCCTGCCTCAACACACTGCATGTGGTGGGAGCATTTCCCTGAGCAATCATGGCCCAGCACGTCAGCCCTGGCAGCTGCTGGGACAGGCACAGCTAGCTGACAAGGTGCTCTGGTACTGGACTTGAGCCACATTTGCTGACAGCTGCTTTGACACCCCGATGGGCAAAATCCAGTCCTCAACACCTTCCTCTTTAAAAGGAAACTGAGGGACTTAGTTGTACACTCTGCCATGAAAAATTAAACAAATCTTCTGAAAAATAGTAATGAGGTAAATTGGCAAAGAAGAAAAGTAATTTCAGTGTAAGCACACTTTTTTTAACTTCTTCCAGAAGAGCCCTGATACTAGGCAGTCGTCCTTTCATCCAGCATCCCTGGGCAAGCCCTTTCTTTTCAGTTTTGTCTGGCTTGCAGCCACTGGAACTAACAAGGCTCTGCAGAGAGGGTCACACAGATTCCGTGTCCACTCAGTATAGCTCAAGTGGGCTTGAAGAGCAGCAAGACTGAGTTAGGTTGGACATTAGGAAGCATTATATAATAGGAGAGAGAAGCACTGGAAAAGATTGTCAAGAGCAGGAGTGAAATCCATCAGGGAACTGTTTTCTATACAGTTCAGGCAATCAAGAGCAGTTCAGCTAGCACCGCTCAGCCTGGAGATCCTTGCAAATCCAAACACATGGGAAACTTGAAAATTTAGAAGATGCCCTGAAGGGAAGAGGCTAGGCTGACTTTGAAATCACCCTTTCCTGAGCACCTGGCACTGCGTGAAAACCCCACTCCCCTGTTTCCTTCCAGGAGGTGCCAAAGCCCCTCAACAGAATTGAGGGAACTTTCCACAGCAAGAGGCTGGGAGATCGCTCTCCCTCCTCCTCCTTCCCCTTCCATGAATAACATCAGCCATTGACCTTTTCAAACACAGCGCTTGCTGTAAAATATTACGTTACCATTATCACCAGTACCAGTGGAAGAAGGGGCTGGGGAGAAGTCTCAAGCCTGCTAGCATGCCACATAAAGGGCTCTATGGTTGTAACAACCTACAAGGAATTTTTATGACTATATCTCTGGCATTTGAAATTAATATAGTTATTAAGAGAGATATTGTTTTACAGCATAATGACTTTTTAACAAGGTGAATGCCATGAACCCCTGTCTCAGAAAAGAGAAAGAAAAAAAGGAATATGGAGGGTCTCCATGCATTTGTGCCTCTTGAAAGAGATCATCAGTGACAGAGGAGCTTTAAGGACCAGTTGCACCCCTCAATGAGGCTGGATTTTAATTTATGTCACTTCTGTGTTATTAAGCCTCCGACTGTGCACTGTCCCCAAAGAGCAGAGAAACAGGACAGATTTAGCTCAAAGCTGCTTCTGTCACAGTGTGATGACAGGCTAGTGATGGACTACTCCAGGGCCGATAAGCTGTAGTTTCATCTGTGGTTTCAGTCCTTCTCTCCTGACCTTGTTTCCTTGGCTATTCAGAAAGTATCTCAGCACAAAATGGTACTTGCTTGTCGGAAAGGTTTCTGCCTAGGGCTCCAAAAAGCATCCCTGGAGCTAGGGCACAGAGATGAGGAGCCTGCATTGATTTTAATTCACTGAACTTTATTGCTGCATTTAACCAGATGATTTTTTTTTTTTTCTCTAATAGAATAAACCAATGAATCAAGAAGTGAGAGAGACTAATCTTACCACTGGCTGGATGGCTGCTAAAACATTCTTTGCAAAGCCACCAGATTAAATTCTGCTAACCCAGGCATGGTCTATTCACAACAATGTCCCTAAAAAATGCCACAGACTTGTGTTGCTCCTTCCAGAGGCTGCAGAGGTGCCAATATTTTGAATGGCTGGCTGCAGAAACAGTCTGCATTTTGAAGACATCTCATTCACAGGGCTGGATTCTCTCCTTGCTTACACTGGTTTAGATTGGAATTAGTTTTGGTACAAGCAGGATGCTTTCAAACCGGGGTGTAATTACTTTTCTCCTTATGACGGAGGCTTTGACACCAGAGTATCGTGCAACATTTAGAAGCAGCGCTGCAGAGTAGCTAAAACACTGTCCAGCAGGGCATGAAGGTCTGTTTCTGGCAAACTACTGAGCTCCCAAACCCTGGAATCTTAGTCCCTAGATGCATTGGATACTTTTAGCTGCTACAGTGCAATTTGTTGCACTGTGACCATTTAACCAGGCAGTTTGCCTCATGCTGTAACAATAACTACATTATTTGCAACACCACAAGTCTTTACCTCATCTGCAATCTAGCCCAGCAAAGGACATGGATCATCAGCTAAATCATTAATAAAAGTATTGAATAGCTGTGGACCAAAATAATCCATCCCTAGGGAACCTGCTTGAAACAACCTTCTTCATTGATATTGTTCCTTGAACAACTGCATTTTGAGCTCTTTTGCCAAGCCACACTCTCATCCATCTAGCATGCACCCTATTAATTCCACCTCATTAAAGTTTTTCTTAATCAAAATGTCAGGTGATACCAAGTCAAATGCCTTAAAGGAAACTAAAGATATGCTACTAACACTATTGCACACATCAGCCAGATCCATACACTTGTCAAAAAAGACAATGGGCTTGTTTGATGAGACCTACCTTGGAGGACACTATGCTGACTCACATTCATTTTATTTTTATCCTCTGATTTGTTCTTGCCAAAATACCAGATCAGCCATTCCTCTATGTAACACAGGTTTGACCTCGGACTGCAGCTTCTCTCACCATCTGGCTTGCCTCTTTTTACCCTTATTTAAATCTTGCAAATCTCAGAAGGATTTTACAGAATGTTTCAGGGCAAGGACTGTGAGGGGTTTTCATCTCCAGCTAGGCTAGAAGCATATAACCACATAGACGCGTGCCATGTTCAAACATACATACCTCATCTTTCAAAAGGCCTTATTAGCTAATGTAGCTATATGGCTTCTAGACACCAGAGTTGGCTTGCATCCAGCCAGATCAGAACAAGGGCAGAATGAGCTCATGTCTGTCTGTATCCATCCATGTAGATGTTCCCGTAAGGGGGGAAGAATTTAAATTAACACCTTGGTTCCTAAGTAGGTTTCGGCACCTCCATTTTGCACATCTCTGGGAGCAGAGTAGAGCCACATGTACAATACAGCTAGATATCAGGTGTGCCTCCAGATGGACAAGAAAGTCTTCCTTTTTAGATCACTTAGGTATTCTGATACACGAAACTCTGTACAAAAATGTCAGTACTGAGACAGTATAAAGCTGGTGATACAAACTGCCTTTCAAGTATGAGAACCAAACTATTTTTGTCCCTGCATTGCATACCCAGAACATTTGTGGAAGCAGCCAAATCTAACCTCACCTTAGTTGTGTAATGGGGAGGAGGAAGGTGCCTTTATTCCAGACTTCTGAGTCTCCTATGTTGCTGTTGCTCCTTCCTAAATTGAAGGCGCTCCCCTAAACCCCATAGAAAAGCAGCCACCCAAACAAAAGCTTGAGAATCTGGAAAGAAATATTATTTCCAGGCTATACTTTGGCTGGAGAAGGCTTCCCTTTTGTGAGTGTGCTTCAGCAGAGCAGGTAAACAAGTGGTTAAATTTCAGCATAATCCTTCAGAAGAAAGGGGGACTATTCACCTCTCTCAAGTTAAATATGCAGCTGCTAGCACAGGATCCAAGATGTCAACGGTTCTCCATTTTCTTCATCCTGCCCTATCAGAGCAATGTCTCCTGCAGCCTAAATGCTGCTGAGGCACTGAGGCATGCAAGACTGCACTAGCCCAGAACAGCAAAGCAACGTACCTCCTTGCTTTACAGGCAGCAGGCACTCCAAAAGTCTTTGCAAGGAGAGGGAATAAATAAGCTCCGAGTGACACAGTTTTTAACAACAAAATCATTCTACAGACAGTATGTGTAATGAGTTCCAGTCAGAGCAAGTTATGGAGGAATAATTTCCTAGTACCTGGAGCTAGCAACCACTTCATGGATGCTTTTTATTCTTAGGTTGTAAATTGATTTTATACATCATTTATCAATGGAGGCCTAGCTATATAATAGGTATATTTTAATATTTATGCTTCTCCATCCTCATGCTCAGCAAACAAATGGGAACAATAGGACATGGTTGGTCTTACAAGTCACTGGAATATCTCCCCCTGCTCCTAGGTAAGGGTGATGAAGGTCTGCAAGTAACAGATAAACCCAGAGAAATTTGATTATGTGATGCATAAAGAATGACTCCTGTGTTACTGAAGAGGATTAAAGAAGTGCTGAGGGCCTAAGTTTTGTGCTACATTTCCATATATTGCCTTTATAAGCCAAAGGCATCCACAGAGGGACACACACACCCCACCACGTCCATGAGGCTGCAGATCCACAGCACAGAGCCAGTGACCACGACATTTCCCCTGGACCGAGTTGTCTTGAGGCACTGGGGGGATGTGCTTGGGCAGCTTAGGCTATTGCATTGTAATGATTTCTGCAGATCATACTAAACAAAAGGAGCTGAATGCAGACAGTGGGAAAAGTATATCCCTCCCTTTGGGCAAAGGGCATGACTTCTGTTCTGTGGACAATACTTGGCTATTCTGCAGGTGTGGAAAGACAGATAGCAAACTGTCCTTGCATCTCCTCAAAACACTGACCTTTAGTCAGACTCCTTCCTTTAGTGCTCACCGATTTATAGCTTTCTGTTTCAGTGGTTTACCTGCTAGGAAGCAGCTATTCTCAATGTTTTCCAAAACATTTCATGCCTCTGTTTATTTTCATCAAAACTGTAAGTAAAACCCCTGACAAGTTTCTTCATTGCTGCTTGGGCTATCAGCTGTATTACAGTATACTCAAATAGGATTCCTGCAGAAAAATCTTGTGCTAAACCCCACTGCTCCAGGGATGAAACATTAACATTCAGCAGAGAAACTAGGAAAATACATTTACTCCCTACTCACAGCTAAAGCTGTTCTTCAGGCAGCTACTTAATCTGTGGACACTGTGCTATTCTACTTCCAGAAAGGAGATGAATACTCAGAGCTCTGACACTGGTTCTGCTTCAGAAAGCCAGGCTTAATTCACAGTCACGTAAGGCAGAACCACATTCGTAGGCTGCTAACAAAACCCGTGCTTTGTCCTTTAGCATGACGATGTACCCCTCTAGAGCCATAAACTAAAGGATTTACACTCCACAGCTTTCAACTGCAATAATTATCTCCCCATTACCAATGGTGATCAGATGAGATATGTTCTCTACTATGTTAAATACCGTATTTGTTTATAGATCCAGGTACAATCAGGAAGTATCACAACCTCAGCCAACAACAGCAAAGCAGGGGCAGCTAAAATACACACCTTTATTTTCCTTCCCACACACTCATAAAGTATCACGGTTTTTAACAATACCTTGTTAACATTTTGCAGCCTCACTTAGCTGTGTTCCTGAAAGTGCCTTTCCAGTTCCCCAATGGCAGTTTGCCTTGGGTAGATGAAGCAACAGAGGAGTGAGGTGACTTGACCAAAAACCGTACAGCAGGGCACACCTACTGAATCCTTCTTGTTTCTGCTTTAACCAGGAAACCAAGTGCCCTTTTTCAGAGACATGCAGGAGATCAGAAGCTGTGCCTTGCAGGCCAAAACACAGAGCTGGAAGTTATGTTTACACTGCTATAGCTTAATGCATTACTGTGTGTCAGTCATGCGTGCTCGTAGCTTGCAGCAAATCCAGCCAATGAGCCTTAACATCACAAGCATTCCTTAAAAGATTAGCCATCAATTTATCTGCCTTTACAGCTGGCGATTGTGAAAGTTGTTGGCTCAATGTGGGGTGAAGGCTGGAGAGTGGAGGACAGCAATTGTTAACCGGGCAAGTAAACAACCTTGGTTTGACAGCATACCATAACTTCATTGTCTATTGCCAATAAAGGAGAGCATTAGAGAAAATTCAATTGAGAGGACAAGGCATAAAGTTGGTAATGTGATGTGCTCATCACAATCTCAGACTCCAGGTAATGAGTGTCTGACAAATGGAGAATGGGAGCACCGAGCACTGCAAGCAGGAGGTAGAAATAAACTCACTGAATAGTTCTGTGTAATAGTGGGAAGAAGTCATAAGGATCCCAAGGCTCTGCCTGTTTAGAAGAACAGCCTGAAAGTGCCTCTCGCTCTTTTCCCCCCCCATTCTCCCTCTTAGCTAGTGCTCTCCTCCTGCTATTTCTCCAAATTTTAGTGAAAATTTCTCAATTTCTATTAATCAGAAGGCCTTTGGATAGCAACATGGCTTTGTTCAATCTCTTACCTTTGATCTTAATATCCCGTCTCCTGACAGATGCTAACTCAGCAATGGCTAAGTGGGTGGAACCTGTTTATTGCTTTTTACAATGCGATAGATTTGAAGTTACTGGCGAATTAGATGACAAATTCAGTAGCATTTCCCTAGAATCATCAGTGGTATTAAAACAGTAAGAGACCAGATATGACACATGGAGCTTGCTCAAGATTATACAGCTTCAAAATTTCTTTTATTTCTGATGGTCCCCTCTGAAGATTTCAGAGCCACACAGTTAAGTAACTACTCAGAACTGGAAGTCTCCTCAGCTGGCTACAAAAGTTGATGGTGGAAGTACAGAGACCTGCCCTGCAGTGCAATGACAAGCTATAATTTCCAGGCCATATGCTATTCCACACCTGTTACCGCCTCCCGAAGGAAACCAACCATCAGAGGCATGAGCTCCAAATCCCTTACTTTCCACACAATTCCTGCAGCAGAATGTATTAACAAGAATAATCCAGCAATAAAGACCACAGCTGAAAGAAGAGGTACTCGGAGATCCTGTCTATTCCTTCTCCATTTAGCACTCTCAATGGAGATGCTGCTTTTTGAGGTTATGATATTAACAGAAAGAACAGAAAAGCTACCGTAATTTAATCTATCAAGGCAATAGTTAAATACACAAACACATCACTGCAGAGAAGATTACAAAGGAGAAGCACAGGAGAAGGAAACAAAGTCAGGTAATTGTATACTTCTGCATACTTCGTTGTATATTCATCTTGCTGAGGAGCATTTTAGAGGGGAAAAAAGTGTTTTCAATCTAAAAAAACCTTGCTTTGTCAGGCAGGAATGACTTCCTGCCCCCCTTGCATTCCCCACAGTGGCTTCCAAGGTCACTCCGCAGTGTTATTCAGCATGAGGGCCTGACATGCCAATTTTGTCCTACCAGGCCACAGGCCAATGTCTTGGAGGAGCTGCAGCTCATGACAGCACTGGGAGACTAACCAGAGAAGGAGCATTGGAGTCACAGCTATGCCCCAAGCAACACCAGCCTGACAAACGTCATTGCAATGTAGCCAGAACTCTGCAAAGCCAGAAAGGGGAGCTAGACCACCACAGCCCTTTCCCTCCCAGGAGCCCAGAGAGTTTGTTCAGAAAGACGCATTTAACTATTCCATTTAAAGAAAAGCTACGGTGCCAGCAGAGGAAGCTGGACTTGAAAACTGATCCTTTTCTTACCATCCTCTTCAGCAACAAGGTCGACATGTGAATCGAGGTCAAGTTTGTTTTCAAACACAAGGAGAAATTTGTTGGGCTGGTTTTGCGCCTGCACCAGTACAGCTGCGTGGCAGGATGCGCTATGACTGATGTCTCACCAGGTCAGTCTGTGCACTTGACTCATGTTTTCTCAGAAAGAGTGAGAGGTGGAGGTACTACAGGGAAAGCAGGAGGTCTAGGCTTAGTTCCCAGCTCTACCATAAAGTCCTGCAAGATCCCAGTTAAATCACTTAATTCCCCTTGGCCCATGTGCTACTTCTGTGAGAAAAATCAGCATAGCTCTTGCCTATGCTGCCCCTCAGTCGGGAGGTGTTGGGGCCTATTTGGATACAGTGCTAGCATGTTGGAGAGCTGCTGTCCATGGAGCCTGGGGCACTGGTGGAATGTAAGTAACGATAGTGATCGAGGCTAGAGCATGTATAAAGGAAAAGGAGCATCCAGAAGGCTCCACTGCTGGCTCTGCCCACCACCCAGCTGTCTCATTCAGAGCCAGAGTCTCAAAACCACATCTCAGTGACTAGTGTCAGGGCCAGATATTAAACAACGCATAATTCAACAAGTGGTGGCGTCTCTTTCCTGCAGAGGTCCCCATCCCTCCTGCTTCGCTTCATTGCAGCACAAACAGAAAGGGACAGGGGAGGTACAAGCTTCACAGCCCCCTCGCCATCCTCTCCCCTCCTCATTATTACCTCCCCATGACCCCAAGAAACACATCTCAGTTCTGGGACCAAATCCATCCCTCAACACCTCTGGCCAAATGCCTCATATCATTGAAATAACTCTGCAATACAGGGCCCAGCCTAGCACCAAAACACTGGTGATTAAGATCTAATCTCCCAGCCCCCACTGTCCCTTTTTAATCCCTCATTTCCACTAAACTCCTATTTATCCTAAACCACAGCTTTAGCCTGCAGGCTCTGTGGTTCGCTGGCAGCACCTAAGTCCCTTCTCTTGTGAATGGACTCATTTGGAGGCTAAGTCTTTGAATCCTTCAGTTAACAATGCAATGACAAAGAAATATCCTGGTAACATAAGTATATAGCAGTACTAAATACCCTGGGGAAAGGAATATAGATAGGTGGCAGGTCACAGCACAGCCTTTTAGCCCCTAACGCTTTCTAGTAGCTTGGTTTCTTTTTTGCCACCACTTTTCTATTCTCACACAGGTGCTTGGAAGGATGTACAAAACTAAATAGGTCCTGATAACTCCCAGCTTGCAGGGCAGGGGGTCATTCCTCTCCTTGCTCTGCCTATCTCTTATGATACACTTGTACATAGTAAAAATTTTGCACCTAGATAGGAAACATTGATAGATCAACCCAGCTTCCTACCGATATGTTTGTAATCTGTCACTCCATCCTCTGAATGTGTCAGTCATCAGTAGAAGTGCCACTTGCCTCCTGTTGCTTAGGCACAAGAAGGGTGTGAAAAGGAAAGGACATCCCAGCACCCTTCTGCACAGATTAGATTCAAGCTGGTGTTAGGAGGCAGAACACCACCACTAGGAAAAGAAACAGACTCTTTCCTCCTATGGCACAGCACCTATGTTGCAGGCCTCAGCTTCGTTGTCTAATTTTTGACAGAAATAACAATAAATCACATATAATTGTCTCTGACTAATTTGCTAGTTTTAACCACCAAGATCCTTTACAAAGGCCAGAGAACATGAGAATGTGAAGTGGCTCCAGCTGTTCTGTTCACCTGACATCAGCATTACACATCTGTGCTGTGCATTGTTATACAGACACACCTTGTACAAAGCACTAAAAAAAAAAAAACAACCAGTCCCTGCTCCACAACACTGACAATCAAAGCAGGAGTTTTATCTACCACCCAATATAAAAGCACTTCTACTCCTCCACCAGTGACTTCAGAGACAGTGTGGCTTTTTTAGGGGACTCCATTTCCCTTGTGAAATTGTGAGAACAGCATTCTGCACGTTAGCCCTTACTGTCTCTGCTCCCCAACCTATTCCCAAAGTAAAAAAGTGACTGGTATTAAAAATACTCGCTTCTACATTTGGTGGCCTTTGTTACCATCCCAGTAGGCTGAGGGGTGGGTGGATACAGAAGCTAAATTAGAAACACTGCCTCTGTAGCAGAAATTGGCCTGCAGGGCAGTGTATTGCAGAATCTTAAATACCTTTAAGCTGCTGATTGAAGAATCACCTCCTTCCACCACAGGAACACAACCATTTCTGGGGTGGGACCTGACAACTAGCTAGCAGCAAAGTGACACTGTGATTTAGAGCCATGTCTCCTTTTGATGCTGTACTGAATGTCTAGCCAGGAACCTTCAGTAAAGCACGAAAGCCCACAGCATGTGTCTGTGTGGTTGGGGAGAAAGATGCTTGCTACTTTTTGATTGCAGGGCAGAACCTCTGTGTCTGTAAGCTACAGGAGGAATCCCTAATAGTCTCATTCAACAAGCCCTCAGGAAAGAAATGAGGTTGAACTTTGTATTCATTGATTATGGTTTCTCCAGACCTTCAGTAACACCAAACGCTCACTTTTCACCCAATCCCTTCATCTGTCTTTATTTTTTTTCTTGAACTGAGCTGCCAGAAATCATTTTTCTCAGCTCAAACACATTTCCATTTAGGAAAAGAAAGTAACCTTTGCTGAAGCATTGCTTTAGCCTTCTTAGCCATGAGAGCTCCTATTCTTCTATTTCCACAGATAAGAATTTCCCAAGGGAGGTGGAAGCTGCAGGCAGGGAAAAGCGGTTTAGCGTGCACTGCAGATCCCTCCCCAAAATACATCCTGGTTTGTCACCCCATTCAGTGTTACTAAGCCTCAACAACATGCAGTCTGAGTGACTGTTTATTGAAAAATCATTACTGAGAAATGGTTGATGTTGGGAATGCATACGGGGAACATGCAGTCTTCTTTTACGTACCATACATGAAGCAGTATTTGTTTTGCAGATGGAGAGCTGCAGCACAAAGGGATTAAGAAACTCCTCTATGGTGAAATTAGAGAAGTTGTGTCAAAGCTATGCCCACTTTCCCTCTCTGAACCTGCCTCCTTTCTACTCTCTAGTGCATGTTTCTGATAGCCTAATTGGTTATCAAGACAGCACTTTTTAGATATTGAAGTATTTATTTACATATTTAGCATCCTCTATTGAAGGGAAATCTCAAAGGCACTTTTTCACTGCATCCCATTTTCGATGGAGAACAACATAGCATGGAGCAATTTTAGTCATTCTCAAAAGAGGTTCTATTCTATTGGATGGAAGATTAGGATTGCCATGTATATCTTCCCCATGTATATCTTCCCCATAGCAGCCAGACTGTGGGAATGAAAGAAGATGCCTGCCCCTATTCCAAGCTACTTCCATCTATGAAAACCTAAAGCTTTAGATCTTTGATTCTTTGTCTTCTCTTGAGAGACAGTGATAAAATGCATTCATTACCTTTACTTCAGTGGATGGAAAATGAGGGGAAAGTGGTTGTTTATTAGATGTCGAGAAATACCAAACCCTTTTAACTTGTACTCTAAAAAAAGGGAAAAAGGTAAAAAGGTAATTTTCCAGGAAGCTCCTGTCACTATTTGAAAAGAGGGAGTAAAAAAGACTGCTTTTATTACCTGCTTTATTTATGATTACTTCATAACGACAGACAAGTACATTGGTTGCTCAGCCACTTCCCTGCTGCTGCCTTTGTAAAGACAAAGGAGCAATCAAATGTATGCCTGTTTGCTAAAAGCTGAACTCAATAGTCAACCAACAGTGGTTTTCGTGTGTCTGACTTGGGGAAAATGGAGGTGTAGTGCAGAGAGTTAATGGAGATTTACATGATACTGGACCTTAGGGCAGCAGGGTTTACGGAGAGAGGCCAACTAAGGAGGGAAAAAGGAAAGCGAGAAGTGAGTTTTACAGGATTTCCTACCTCTTTCTAGGCTATTGTTAATTTTAAAACTGTCACAGGAGAACTCCTGGCCAAGATGGGAAGCAGAGATGGGTCTGCAGCACTGTCACCCACAGAAAAAGGGAGCTAAAGCATTAGCCAACACTGCATTAGTTTAGGCTTGAATTCTTTAGGTGGATTGAGAAGCAGCATGGCTACAGACAGAACAGTTGTTCAAATGTGATTGACAGCTTCATTTCTCAACACAGGAGAGGATCAAGGGTCAAGACCAGCCAAGCCTGCCAGAGACAGCAGGGAGAAAAAAAAGAAAAAAAAAAGAAAAAGAACGCTTTGGATTTGGGTCCAGAGCATTACAGTAGGCTTGCTTCAGGATACTTCAGCATTAGGTTAAGAGGTCAGTTCCCAGACCAGAACAAAGACAGATGAAAAATTGCAGCCCTTCCTACAGGAGATCAGCTCTGGAGCCAAGAAACTTGGAAGGGTTTTGGGGATCCAAGGGAGCTGGTTTGGATATAACGTCCCAGTCTCTGATATTTGCTCTAATTGAAATTAGTACTTAGCTTCAATGCGAGCAAATGCTGGAGTACAAGACTCAAAAGAAGGGAACAGCAAACCTGTCTCTATCACAGTCCTCTTTCAGTACCCTTTTCTCTTTTTTTCATATTTAAAAGCAAACAAACTCAACATAGATATTATACAGTCTGTCTAGCTGGTGCCAGAAGAGCCTCCTAGCTGATCCTGCAGGTACATTTGTCCAGCCAAGCGTGCAACATTGCATGGGAAGAGCAAAGAATGGGAATAGGAGGGGAGAGGCATGGAAGGACATGGTAATATTCCTTCCTAACCTCCTTGAGAAGTCTGAGCCATGGCATTTGGCATAGAGACTACATCCACTTAAATAAATCCAGAGGGGTTTTTTTTTTTGTGTTTGATATAGATTTTTTGATCACCCTGTACACACTCTATGATACAGCACAAAGCTTTCTTGCTACCAGGCACAGACAGTTCTTAATTAAGTGGCTTAACTGTGTAGTTATTTATACTGCACACAGTGATCTCTGGATCCAGTTCTGTATCACTAGGGTACTGTTGGCTTTCAATAGCAAGTACTTAAAGAGATTGGAGGTCTTTTATACACAGCTGTTTAAGGTGAATGAACAATACATCCCATGAACATTACAGCAGCCAAGAGGAGAGAAGTGATGTGACTATTAAAATCTGTTTCTAATAATTCAGAATGGACTCGGAGTTATCCCAAATATCCTGCTATGAGGCAGAGCGTTAATATGCTATTAACCCATCATAGAGCAAGCAAAGTGGGGTGCTACAGCTATGAAGGAAGTTGAGAGCAAAGCAATACCGTGGGGGGAAAGGAAGGATCAGGAGCATCAGGATCTCTGACACTGGGGCAGGATCCTGTCCAGAAGGTAAGAGCTAAGGTTTATGTTACCACCTGCTTGCTTTTTCCCTTCAGCAATTTTTACAAGCATTCTCCAGCAAAGAACTTGTAGTTGTCCTGCACCTACCTCAGAAGAAAACGCAGGTTTGCACAGCAGGTATCACATGCTGGGAGAGGAGTGCAACAGGTTGCTGCTGCGTGGGTCACCTGGTTAATGTATCACTTCCCACCACAATCTGCTTGACACTTGTTTACTCAAGCACAGTAAGAGCCAAGCTGTTTGTTCCCTTGCACATGTTCCATCTGGCCTGACAGCTTCAAACGTGAGGTTTGGGGAAAGGAGAGAAACATCCTCTAGCAGCTTGTGGGAAGGCACAGGGGCACGGTGATCTTCCTTTGACTGGAGGGATAGATGCAGGGGAAGCTGGAGGAGACGAAAAGGAATAGTGTAGAGGTGTGTATTTGCATAGGGGTCTCTTCACAGAGCAACAAAACCTATGCAATGTGTTTATTAGCAGATAGAAAACTGCACTAGAAGATCAATACCAAGAGCTAACTCAGAAGGTTAAGGGGCTTTGGACTGACTCCAGAATAAGCTTAAACCATTGTGCTATTCATGAAGTAACTATCCTGGCTTTCCCCTAAAAAACAGCTACTCTGCTGACTCAGGCAGATTTGAACACTTAAAAGCAGGATATTATTTGCACCCTCCAGGACAAAGGTGTGGTCTTTGCATCTGTGTTCATACAGAGTCCAGCACAGCTAGGAACTGGTAAGGAATGAAACTTTGAGTACCCATTCTCTCTAAGGTAAACCAGGACTAGACAATCTCTGCTTCTCATTTTGTCCTGAATAAGATTCCCTTCTCTGTTTTTGCTTTGTATTGCTCTCATATAGCTATCTCTCATTATGGTGTCTGAACGCAGTGCCTGGCAGAGTGGCATCCTGACCTCTGGGGTAGGGACTGTCAGTGCTGCTAGAATACAAATGCACAGAAACTGTGGCAGGGCCACGGTTTCCCCATCCGCTATGCTGTTACCCAGAACGCGATGGCTGCCACAGCAGGAACTGTTTCACAGAGAGATGCTACACTGAAGAAAGGTTGCACAGGGAGGGAGGCAATATTACCTACCAGGTGTTACATCATTTCTCTGGTTCGTGACAGTTGTATATCATGGCATTCAATACTTGAGACCATAGTGGCTGTTACAGATGAAAGAACATACAGCTACCCGGCCGAGGAATTATGTCAGTAGAGTTGCAAACAAGAACAAGGCAGCAGCCCTTCTAAGTAGGAGTGCCTAGAAGTTTCTACAAATGTAAAAGCGCTTCTGTGCTAGGCACTGTACATATCTGTAGATAGAAACAGCCCCCGCATGCAGAGCCTGCTGCCTAAAGGTGGGAGGAGAAAAGCGCAGAGTAGGTGAAAGGACTTATTTTGGGGAGATGAGTTTAAGAGCAATGAGGCACCATTCCCTGCCTTAAACACAGCCCAGCAGCCCATACCCACACTTGCCAACACCTGGCAGCAGACTACAAGGACACACAAGTGTCACATCATGCAGCAGCAGAGAATCTGCTGCATGTCCACCATAGGTCTTCCCCCGAGGCATCCTGCCGGATAATGCTGCCAAAACACCCAAGGCAAATCCACTTAGGCTTCCTGAGAGCCCTCCACGGAGGCCCCAAGTCAGAGCTCCCAGCCAAGCAACACACTCCAGGCGCACAACCAGCAGCGGCACTGGGGCACACGTACTCCCCATCCCATCCTCCTGCCAGCACACAGGTCTCCCTCTGCTGCACACAGTCCTGCCCCTCCTCTGATAGAACAGGGACTGGCTTGGAATAGAGAAGGCAAGGGGGGCAGGGGGAATAAAGGCCAGCCACCAAGCCTGAAAGCACCAAGTATGCTGTCTTGATCAGAAAAGCTCTGATAAAAGGTTCAGGAAGAATAGAAGAGAAAAAAATGCCCTGCAAAGCACTGCAGCCCCATCTGTCTCTGACATGAGCAGGTACATTGGGCACTAAGGAGTTTGCTGTTAGATGTTTTCCTCTGCTGATTGATAACATTTCCAGAGTGTTATCAACTGCACTGGACTTTAACACTTTGGGGTGATCTATGGAGCAGTAGCAGCTTTAAAGTATTTGGCACTCCAGCTGTGGATTATAGAAAAGAGTAAAAATTGAAGCAGTTGCTCAGAGCATCACCATCTGTCAAGGTATGTGTGTGTGCACACAGGGTGCGTGTGTGAGCGTGTGCATGTAATACAAGGGAGCAGTTGAGGAAGGGCAGCTGGCTGGTGCAATGCATCACTTCTCTTAACAATGAAGACACTTCAATTTGTTTCCAGAAGCCCCAGCTGCTCACAGGAGTGAGGAATTGGGTGACAACACTCAGAAAAACAAAAGAGGAGGGAAGAGAGACAGGTGATGGAAGGAGAAGCAGACATTTTCAGAATAGAAATGTCAAAGGAGGAGCCTGCTCAGGACACACTGTCTTGGAGACTGAGGGCAGATGAGAACCTTGGTTTGAAGGCAGGAAATCCCCATTTCCCACTGCATATGAAAGCCACATTGCAGCATATGGCTAATCCTCTCTTTTTTGGAAGTTAAGTGGCTGTGGAGCTTGAACCATCTTATCCAGCATTTCCAAAGGCAGGGGGAGGCACAAGGTGGCTTCCACTCCCACTGACTAGGCATTTCATTTGCAGTGAGCCGGTACGTGGAGAGCACAATGACTGGCTGGAGAAGACACTTGCAGAATGAGGCTGAAATATTTCCCAAGCAGCACCTGACCTGCCATTTAGCTCTGTTCTAAAAACATACAGAGTTGTGACCTGTAATCACAACAGTAATTTTGAAGACAAATTAATCTTATTTTAAGCAGTTCTCAACTTCTGGATCATGATCTACAATACAGTCACATTTTCAAGATTACCTTTTGCTACACCCTAAATTTACCATGACATAAAGCAACAGAGAGTCACCCCACACCTACTGGGTATTGGTACTGCTTGGCTAGTTGCAAAGGCCTGGATCCACACACCATCAAATTCCTTCCCTTTCTTTCCCCCAGCTGAAACAATTTGCCAAATTTAGCACTAATGCATGAATCATTTCAGTCAACCCAAAACTGGCTTCCATAATATTTATCAAATATTATCCGCTAAGAAACACTGCCTTGTTCCAGTTTCAGGGGCCTAATTAAATCATGGCATGAATTGGAAAAAGCCATTCTTCCAGCAAGATTGAGCTGACCTCCTCAACTCATTTATTCACTGATAACCATCATATGGAAGCATTCAACACCCCTGGAGGGAAAAGATGCTGCACAATCCTTTGATCCCAACCTTTTTTCCTGACTTCTCAAGCAGCTCTTATTTTTGTTGTACAACTGCTTTCACAGATCAGAAATTACTTGATCAGCTACAAAAATCCTCTCCCAAGGAGCCAAAGCTGTAAGAAATCACAAGTGTGGGCTCAATCATTAGAGGAGACACAGGCAAGCCACAAAGCAATGCAACAGGAGCCCAAAGTGGTGTTATGAAAGTCGACAGCTATTGCTGTTGGACAGCATTTGAAAATGTGAGTAATCATCAAGGTGTCATTTGTATTCTTTCTCTGATCAAAGCAGGAAAGTGATGGACAGCAAAACATCAGCTTCTGCAGGGGAAATATGCAGAGGTGCCCAAGAACCCACAGCACTGACTGTTAGGCATCCAAAGCATTCCCCAGCTGTCAAGAGAAGTTTAACTGTTTATGGCCTCCTGTTCCGGTGAGCCATTAAAAACAAACAAACAACAGCTGCTTCCTTCTCCTTCTCAGTATCTAGCAGGACTGGGTTTGTTCATTCTTAATTCTGTTTGGCATTCATATCACAGGGGTACAAAATCCTGATCCCAGACCTTGTGTTAACACTCCTAGAACAAACATGTGCTTGCTAACCCAGTGCACTTACAGCCTCACAGTGGCTAACTATGGCATGATGTAATTAATCTAAAAACCTTAACATATCCAAGAGGAATCAATGCAGAAGGAAAGTCATCATCCCTGTCCAGGTGGGGGAAAGTGAGACAAAAAGCCAGGCAAGGTTCCCATTCCCACATGTCTACCTCCCAGGTTCCCTGGGTCCTGCTGTCCCCATGAGACCACAGGCAGCTAACGGCCCAGTGCTGTCTTTCCACGCTGGTGTCAATGCTCAGTCATGCATTCTCATGGCCTGGGACAACAGATCCCCAAAGCTCCTGTGATGGTGTAATCAAAGGGTTGAGGGTGTAAGAATGGCGTAGAAGAGCACTGAGGAGATCAGGCCAGATTTTTGACAGTTGCAATTATACATGGGGAGAGGCACAGAAAGTCCATAGCTCATTAAAGTGTTATCTCTGAGCCGAGGTCCACCTCCCATTGGGATCTGGCCACCTGATTTCCATAGGCTGCTTTGGAAATGTCATCCTCAGTCACTGTGAAATGAAAAGGCCAAAGGAGAATTTCATTAGCCTGAGGCTCAACATGAGCAAAGGGAGTTGTTGCTCTCTGTGCTTGCCAAGGATTTTGCCCTAAGAGTAGTATGATCTGTCCCACAGGAGCAATGAATCTCTTACAGGGTTCTCCTGTCCGCTCACCCATTCGTTCCTCCTCTTTCAGAGGAAAATAGGACGACTTCTGTGTTCTGCCTAAAGACATGTATGCCCTGTCCCCCTCTGCTCTGCTTAGTCAGAAGCATGAAATATTTAATCAGGGGATTAGCTGAGGCTGCTACATCACCCCTGTCCCTAGGAACTGAAACACCACACAAGAGTGATGAAGAAATTGGATGAATAATGTGGCAGTGCAAAAAAAATCCCAGGTGCTACCCAGCTGAAAGAATATGGCTCCCCTGCACAGAAGCTCATTAGTCTGTCTGCCAGGCTGGGATCCATTCTTGCAGCAGAGCCCCAGACCCTAATTCCCCCCTACACATAACACTCCAGTTATGTCCCTGCCTGAGTCTCCTGAACAGCCCAAAAGAGGACAGCCTTTGAGAATATCTCCCAGTTTTCTTGCTAAGCTAGCGAGGGCAGGCAAAGGACTTTGGAGTTGAGCTTCTGCTGGAGTGAATGTCCATGCAGGGACAGGGGAAGGACCAGAGCTATCTTTGCATTTTTATTTATGGGACAGTGCAGCATCCTGCTGTGCATGGACACACACCAGCCATGCCACAGGCAGACATGGGCCAGAGCATACATCACCCTGAAGTCACACCTGGGATGCCCACAAAACTGAGGATTCAGAATGAAAGCTGGCATTCATGCAACAAGTTGAAAAATAAGCTGAACTGCAGGATACCACCTTTTTACCATGGTCAGCTAAAGGTTTTTAGATCCAGCTGTTCCCAGTTAATTCCAGTTATCACACTATGTGGAGTGGGAGAAGGAAGATTCTGTTTACTGGATGGCTACAAGTGTGGCCAAGGATGGCTCAGCAACACATCTCCCTCCTTTAAAATCATGCTGCTCTGTCTGACACACAGACATCCCTCCAATGTAACAAATGTCCCTTTGGAAGGAGGAGGCAAAAAAAAGCGCTCTTTAGTGAAACTCCCTCTTTGGTTCCCTCCCTCCCCACAGTGAATTCAATCTTTGGCTAAGTGTTCCTGCACTATCTTCTCCTCTCCTTGACCCATGGCCATGCTTAGGGGAGTTTCTCCACTACTTTTTTCTGAGTCAGTTAAAAAAGTCTTGGGATTATTCATCATTCTGACATACCCCTTAGCTAGAGCCTCTGTATAAAGTTGCCATCCATCTTCCTTGCTCTGAGCTGCCCTCTTCTGCAGACTGGGGGATCTGGACATATACCACTTTAGGGAAAAAGTGGGGCCCACTCTCCTTAATTTATTATTGGAGAAGGGGAAGAGAGAGGAGAGATCTCCACCCCATCGCCTTGGGATGGGTACATAGAACGCTCCCGAGATTAGATAAGAGGCTGGCTCTGCTTTCAACTGATAAGTCTGTTCAGATGTCTCAGCCCAGATAGAAGCAGATTAATGTCTCCTTTTCTTTCTCCTGTCTTTTAAAGTGCACACCTGTCCAGCTACACTGCCACATTTATTACCTCTCATCTGCTCCACCTAATTCTTTGTCACCTGTGCTCTTGACCTCTTTAGAGATAAGGAGTTTAAAATGGCTTTTTTAGCCAAATGGGAGGCTATTAAACACAGCAGATGCTAAAAAGGCCTTCACACTGCTTAGCATATTTACCCGTGGAAATATTTGGAAACATACGGATGTTAAAAAACCCACTTATGCAGAGCATTTTCCTTACATTGGGAGAGGTATCTTCATTGTGCCATTTTGGCATCTGTGTGCCCTTCCCCTACTAGGTGTGAAACTCAGAGCCCATCGAGAAGACTCCTACTCAGTAGATAATAGATAGTAAATAATAGTAAATAATAATCCTTGCTTCTCAGAGATGAAAGTGCCACTAACTGAGCAGAGTAACATCCTTGCTTCTGACAAGGGATTGAGGGTGTTGGCTGGTTCACCTGGGCATGAGGCAAAGGGATGCAATTTCTAAAATAGCATCAGTGTTTTCATAGTCTTAACCTGTGATCCAGTGCCCCAGTGAAACCAGCTCCACTCTCTGGAGTCTCCTTAGGCCAGGGGAACCACACATCGATCATCTCAGTGCCACAGGATGCCCAACTGAGGACACAAATTCACACTCCCAGCCCAAAGCAGCCAACATCGTGACACATCCGTGCAGCCAAATCAATGCAAGATGCACATGGAATTGGCATCGGCCCAGTTTTCAACCAGAATACATACACTGCAGTGCAAAGATTGAATTACTTTTGTTCAACTGTCAGCTTTTATCTAAACTACAGAATGTTTTCTGTACAAAACCAACCTTCAGATGTAGCCAGAGAGGGCAGCTCCTCAGGAATCACAGCAAAGCCCTCTGACACCCCTACTAAAAAAAAAAGTCTTCTCCATTCCATGTAGCAATCAAGAGCAGATAGGTCCCTGCAGCGCCTGCCTCCTCTGCCTCCTCCTCTTGACTTCTTTAATTTCCATCCTCCCTCTCTCATCTCTCCCTCCCTCGGTCTCTCCCTGCCATCAGCACTGGCTGTTCTACAGCACACGGATTCCTGGGGCCAGTACCAGAGCCTGCTAAATTTGTTGTGCGTAGGTAAGATTTGTTGTTACAGCATTTATGTGGATGTAATAACCAACATTTTGGACAGAAAGTCCCAAAAGACATACTGCACCTTTGCTCCCAGTGCAAGGAGCAGCCCCATTTAGAAGTTCCTGGAACTGAAGCCATTAAAAACTTACTGGGTTTCGCTGAACCTCAGCACTTCTAGATTTGCATGTCCTGGACCACTTACTTCATACTTTATTCTTTACATTACCTTATTCCAAGAGTTTATAGTTGAGATCAGGATCAATAAGCCAGGTGAAACAAAGCCTAGGACAAGTTATTCCTCTGTGCTAAAGAGTGCACAAAGCTGAGCAGATGAGGCAACCCTAGGACAGAAGGGGGAACAGGCAAAGAAAGAAGTGATTCGTCTGATTAGCAGAAGAACTCTGTCCAGTGGAGAGTTACCTGCTAGGGTAATACCCTTCAGTTTCTCATACTGTGGTCAGTCTAACATCAGCACCTAAAATGCTCTTTCTGTGCACCAGTGGTCCTTGCATCCAATAACAAGCAGTAAAATGTCTCCCCATGCAAGGCATCAGCAAGAAAACCAACAAGGAAGAAAGGGGATCCATTCTTCCAAACTTATTCAACTCCTACACCCTGAAGTGCTGGCCAGTAACTGAGTTGTAAAACCTTACAAATGCAATACCTATTTACAGATATAAGCAGTATTTTTTTTGTCCAGAACTCAGCAGAGGGGTCATAGCAGGATCAGGCATGGATCATACTGTTGGGCCACAAAAAAAATCCACCTATGAGACAAGCACAGGAAGATAGAGGCATAGCAAGAACTGAAAGTCTGGTTAGATACCGTACCAAAACGCAAGGAAAAAAAGATAAGCTACTTCCCAACACTGAGCAACATGGTTCCCTACATTACGGAGGATGGAACAGAAAAGAAAATATGGAGAAAGCTGCCCAGTGAAAGAAGAAAAATTCCGCCCCCCCTTCTCTAAGCCTTTAGAGTTATGCAAGTTGACTTTATCTATTACAAATCCTCCTTTCTGTTGTCAGCACTTGGAAAGTTAAAGTCCTTAATTCTCCTGCACACACTACAGGCTAGGTTGGGTAATATCTGTTTTATCCTTCCTATAATGAATCCTATCTCCTCCTTCCTAGGCTGCCACGGCTATTGATTCCAGCCTAACACCTTGACTTGTTTTCTGTCAGCTCAGACAGTTGCCCCTCATCTGGCCAGGCAGTTTGTCTGTGATTTTCTTTCCTGTTACTTCTCTGTTCACTTATTTTTGCCACATACCAAAATGACATTGGGTTTTTGTATCGACCCAGTGGTGCTCCTTTGCAGGAAACTACTCTGGGATGCCAGAGCAGGTCACTGGCAGCAGCCAGCAATGGGATGATGCTGGGGAGGAGGGTGGAGGACATTCAATTTTTTTCCTCTTTATGTTCTTTGCTCAGTAGAGCACAGTGGATGTCTTTGCTCTGCAGACCTACCACAGCAGCAAATTCCCTTGGGCACCGCTCCTTGCTTGCAGTTTGCAGCTGGTATCATGCCGAGGTCCAGCTATGCTGCACAGCTCAGGCTCACTCTGTTAACTGGTACAAGGGCATATTTGTGCAAAACTGAGTTGTAGGCTTCCAGTTTACAGCAGGAGGGTGCCTGCAGCATTTAGGTGTTTCAGGAGCAGAGCTGAAGGACACTGGCATCACAAGGACTGTATCTAATTGTGTGCGGTGCAGACTGGGAAAGGCTTATGCACCAGCATGGTAGAGCTCAACTTTCCCACTGTTGGAGCTGTACCCTGCACAGGGTGATGCATTGCAAGCCACCAGCTCTCAGGGAGAGCACATTCATTGCCAGCTGAATGCAGCAAGTCACAGACTGACAAGGCAGCATCCTCTATTTAAAGGAGCAGTACTTTCCCCAGGTACAGTTTAACTTTGTTGTACTGCACCAAGCAGCACTAAGCATGGTGGGGCAGCTCACAACTTCCTCATTTCATCAGCAAACTAATGCCTGAAAGGCAAGAACACCCCACTTCAAAAACACTGAGGGCCCCAAGTGACAAAGTGATGCTGCAGGCCATCCGCAGCCCTGTGGGTCCTTAGAAACATCTTGACATGGCTCTTGCCTGTGGCATCAGTCACTACAGGGCATTGAGGGGAAACAGCTGCACTCTGCTGCTCCCAGGCTCCTTTAGGTGCAAGATGGAGGTGCTAAGAGGTAAAGAAGGGTCAGGCATGGGAAGAAGCAGCGGTGGGGGAAGTGCTGAAATGAAAGGCTTTCTGTAGCTGTCTGTGGGTGTACGTCTGTAGCTGTGTAACAGCCTGAGTGCATATTAGAAGTTCCCTGGCTATGCCTGACCCCAGAGGATAAGTTGTTGTGTTGACATCTGCAGGGCCTGCCTCTAGCTCACACCATAACAGCTCACACTTTTAGCTCTGAAGGTCACAGCTCCTCGTCCAGCAACTGAACTGGAAGTTTAGGTAAAGTTAGCCCAAGGAAAATGGCAGGAACAACAGGCCCTACCATTAAACTCAGCATGGTGCTGATCATGACAGGGAAACCAGACTGACTACTGCCCTGATTACCCCATGTGCTTGTGCAGGATTTCAGCAGATAAATAGCAGCCATTGGAAGAAATGCTAGGTCAGTGATTATCATTAAATCCAGGTCTATGGAGCTTATGCAGACACATACCCACGCTGAGCTCTCTGCATTATGTCGGGTCCCCTACCTTGCATGGTTCTTTTGTGAACTATCTCAGTCTCATCCATGAGAGATGCCTGTTTTGGAGATAAAACCTCTCTTCAGCAGCCCTAGACTAAACAATAGAATCTATCAGCCTTTCCAGATTCTGAAAATCTCCTCCAATGAACTTTTATCTGAGTCTCCTCTCCCAGCACCTCAAACAGCAGCCCTCTTTGCATTGCCTCATTTGTTTGTTTGCCTTTCAAAGGTTTAGCTGCAGAAGACCTGAGCCCGATTCTGATCTCAGTCATGTGGTGACTTGCTGGCCTGATGCATCTGCTCAGATGCAGAACTGAAGCTGGCAATAAATTTCACACATTGCCCATGGGAGCACTAAGTTTACAGCTGAAGGAGGGAAAAAACAGCAGCCATAACCACCACCCTGATGGCTAAAGGGAAACAGCAGGATGGGAGCATTTCTTTGCAGGTGATAAAGCCTCTCAGTAGAGATCCCATCAGAAGCTGGCATCACTCCAGGCATTTTCACTACCAGCAGCTGTGGCACCAGTGGGCTCCAATGCCTGAGCTCTGACTGGCATCAGGTCACTAGAGGTGGGACTGGTGCTCTTACAATCCCCTTTTGCATCAGCTGCTTGTTCAGCACCCAGCCAGGTATCCAAGCAGGTTCGTGCCCCCTCCAGTGCCTATGAGCTCCCTCCTGATCCTTCCTCCTGATTCAGAGCATGTCCCCAGCACACAAAAATGAAAGGCAGTTTTATGATGCAGGCACTGAGCTCAGAGAGCTTATTCCCTGCACTGCTATACACTGCAAATGATCTGCAGCAAAGTCACTTCCATTTCATTCAGCTGCATGTTTTACATGATCATCTATTTGCAGTCAGAGGCACAGTCGCACAGCAGAGAACCCCCTCGCCAATTCTCAGGAGACAGCCCTCACCTCAGAGACCTTGAAGGTTGGCTGAGGACAGAACACAACTGGTTGAACTGGCCAACTCCCTCACTCTGCCCTACCACCAGCTCACCTTGCAGCTATTTATAGATGTGGTATTTAAAGTTTTAAATCTCCAATAATACATCGCTTATTTCTGTGCTGCAAGAGGATCACACTTAACCCTGTCAGCTTCTACCTTGTCCTCAAAACACAGGGTGGGGAACACGGCCAGGCTAGGATGCAACGACAAACGCTGCTCTGACACACAGTGGGGCTGGTGGTGCAGGGAGACTATGTGCTCCCACTTTAGAGGGGCCAGCATGTTGCTCATTTATCAGTCAATTTGTGCAGAAAGCTGAGAATTGACAAGAGAGATGAGTGCCTCATGCTTCAGCTCCTATAGCCACTTCTGAAGTCATTTTACAGCACACACACCCCTTTTTTTTTAAATTGCAATATAAGGCTTAGAAGGTCAGCTCTTTTTTTGCAAGAATAAGTTAGAGTCATTATCTGTTAAAATGGCTGACTTAGAAAGAAAATGTGAATCTGCTGAGGAAAAATAAAAACATTAATGAGATCCAAGAAATATTAACAAGTCTGGGAACTAGAGGAAAAGAACGTGGGAGTGTTAATTAAAGATAACAGGCTCCAACACAGGAAGTGGGGACATTCCAATACTACTCAGAAAGAATAATACTCATGGGTTGGATTTTCCTAAGGTTGTAAAATTGGGAGAGGATTTGTCCAATCCTTCGCCTACACTTGTGAGTGTGTGTGCATGTGCAGTGCTGCTGCTGGTTTGCCAAAGTTGCTGTGGGGCAGTTTCATGCACTAGGGCACAAGACAGGACTTCGAAGGGGGACATGCTAATATTTGGGCCTGAACAGGAAGAACAGAATGCACAACTATGCCATATTATTCTAGACTGATCTGTATCAGGCCTGCTTTACTTCCCCAAGGCATTTCATATGCCTAGAGCAGCAGACTGATATCTTAGTCTCCCCTCACCAGTAGGGGAACAAGCAGATCGACTGGAGCCAAGTGGAGAACAGCCAATTCCTTTCCCAAACCAGATTGGAATTCCAAGCCCAGAGGGAATGTGCCATATTCTCCTAGCCCAAATTAATGCAGATATTCACCAGGATGCTGCTCTACTGTTGTCACTGAGTGCTGCCTCCAGCAACTTTCTCTCAAGAGCTGCATCAGAGCTGGAGATGGGCTCTTTTCCCTACCTGCCTCCCATGCCCCCTCCCCTCCCTCCCTTCACCAGTAAATCTGAGTGGACTGCAGCATTAAACAAAAAATGTTACCGTAAAACCCCTTATGATTAAAGGACAGGCAGTATAATTCCATAGCTGTTTAAAGTGAAATCCATAAAGGTTAAGTTTAATATCAGGGAGATGAGATTTCACCTCACTGGAGCTGTCAGTCAAACCTGGGCCAGGGAAGCTCTTACAAGAAATCTTTGGTGGTCTTTCTCTTGCCAGGACCCAGGGCACACTCCACAGCCTGGCTTACACCTAGACAAGACCTGGCGGTTGATGGAAAACTGGACCCCAGTAAGTGGGCACAGAAAGTGTTCTTTACTCAGGGATAGAAGATAGATGCATCTGCTCATTTCAGGTTGTTAGCTTGCACTGCCTTTACTGACTGCTGTATTTAAAAAGTGCTTCATGTTTTTATAATAGCAGTTCTCCACTTGTTCATCCACCTCACCTTGTGGCTCCCATATCCCCTCCATCCCAAAGCCCTCCAACACCTCTGTCCATCCTGATCCAGTCCATTCTCTGTTGGAAATCACTCTGCACACAGCTATTCAGAAAGCCTGAATACGCTTGCCTTTGAATTCCGAATTGCTGCAACTTCACTACTGCTGCATCACTAACGCAATGTGAATCTGTCCAAGTCAAAAAAAAAAAATCCCAACAGGAGACATTGCTGTATCTGAAATTGTGTACCAATGAGAAAGAGAACAAGAAAAAGCAATGCTTGCCCCCCCAAAGACAACACTGCCAGCATCAGCTGGCTGAAGCTGCTGCTGCTGGCTTTGGCTGTTAGAATCCACAAGGGGAGGGAGGAGGAGAAACCAGTGGATCTGCAATGGAGGCCAGCTTCCTGCTGGAGCCCTAAATGATGTGATGCTTCACTAACACAGAACTTTGGGCAGTTGCTATTTGAGGAGAAATCAGCAGCTTCCATTAAAATTCCTCTTCAAGCTTCTGCCAGCCTCTAACTCCAAACAAGCTGCTCCTTGGTAAAGTCTTTGAAGGATAAGTTCGTCTTGGGATTATTTCTAGGCAGCTGAAAGAACCCTTGAAACACCCTGTCCTCAGCCCTGTGGGGGTGTAGAACATGACAGCAGCTTTTTGAAAACTTGAGCCTCCTGCTTAGGAATCTGAAGGGAAAACTTTTACTTTCCCTTGAGATTAGAAAGGACAGGTTGAGGGAAGTCATCTGTCATCAGATGCTAAGGAGTAACATTCATTTTCGCTACTAACAGAAATGACCATAGGGCTAAAGCACTGCCTGGGGACACCAGAGATCTGTGCTTTTGTCTCTATCACAAATTCCCTCTGTGACAATGACAGGTCACTTCATTGTACTGTAAAACAAGCAGAATAACCCTTCTTTTCCTCACTCTGTTTGCCCACCTCATTGAGATTTCTCAGCACAGAAAATGTCTGTCTCCTGCAGATGTGCAGATAGCACCTGAAATGAAGAGGCTGTTGGTATCAAAGGGAGCATTACCGTCAAAACCCTAAGAGTAGAGTGGCTCAGCTGAGGGCCTTGAGCTGCTGTGCAGTGCTCAGCTATTATTGGAAAGTAGAGGCTAAGACGGCAGTTAACCCGACTTCGGTAGTAAGCCAGCTCAATTGTCAACCCTCACCCTCTATGGGATAAAGTTCTGTTACCCCTTAGCAGAGACTCCCTCAGAGCTTCACTACCAAGTTATTTTCCCAAAAGCTAGTATTTCAAAGGTGATCAGAGCTGACTAATGCATTTGCAGTTAGTTCAGAAGAACCAGTGAAAGCCACAAATGTCCATGAGATATTGGGAAGCATTTAAGTCCTGACATTTTCAGGCTGGTTTAGACACAAGCCCCGTTTACTCTAGTATACTCTCTCTGCCCAAAGCTAGTACAGCAGCTCTGCTAGAGGCTCAGAAAGCCTTACAGCAGGTGGATACAAAATAACCTTTCCCCAGGGAAATTTTCTTCCTGACCCTGATTAATTAGAAGCTGCCTGATGCCCTGAAGCATGGAGAAGAACACTACAGGAAGAAACCAAAGGTAGACAAAACATTGCCCAGGAGAAACAGCAGCTACCTGCCAAGTGACAAGCTATGACTTGAATGGTAAACTAGTCTGCAAGGGAATCTAAAGACATTTTAAAGTGCATTTTCCTGCCATAAAGCAAGACGCTTTCCTCCTTGGGAACCAAAGGGGGTCTCCTGGGCTGAATTTAATTTCCTCTGTAATGAAAATTAATAGTAATGGTAAAGACCGAGGCAAGGAAGAACTATAGCTTCCTCCCACTACACAACTATGTGCCTGCCACTCTACTGCAAGCCTGCACCATTCAAAAAACAGGCAGTCACCACGTTTTAATTATGTCAGTAATATATTTGCAGCCAATATCCCCCTTGGATTCAGCACAATAACCATTTAAACACAAGGTCAATTTGCTTGCTGTAATGTAGATCACAACGCTCTAAGGTTACTTATTTCCGCAATGTGTTCTCTTCCAGATAGACAACTTTTCTCCCCTGTGTCCCGCTCCTCTCTCTGCTGTTACCCCTTCTCCTGTAACAGGCAGGCAAAGATTTCTGGTAAAAGCCAAAAAACAAACAAGGGGCAAACGCACCTTTTCCATAATGGTAATCAAAAGATACCCCTCCAGGAGTAGCCAGGACTTCAGAGAAAGTCTTTGGGTTCTGGCTCAAAAGGCTGTACAGTTGTATCAGTCCTAGCATTTTTTCTGGATTAGGACACAAGGTTAGAAGTGAAAGAGGAGAAAAAAGAGAAAGGGCATTGATAGTCAAAGCATGTGAATGTCAGATATATGAAAGGATCTTTGTAACAGACATGTCAGGCAAGGTCAGTAATAAAGGGTCCTGTCACCCGACACTAAGGAGTCCTTGTAAGAACAAACATAATTTCCATTGCTTGGGGCCTAAAAAATTATTAATAAGATCATACACTTAATAGCAGTGATATCAAGAGGATCAAACAGTAGAGCTAAAACAACATGGGGATTAGAAAAGGAAAATGTAATTTCCAAAAAGCAACAGGTGAAGCCAAATGGTGATTTGGAGAAAGTGGATCAAATTTTAAGTTTTCACCCCACAAGGCCTGGAGTAGCAGGAAATGCTGAGTGATCTGCAATCCAAAACTGTTGTGGAGAAGGCATGGAGTACAATATCCCAAGTCAGCTGCCTGCTTATGAGAAGGGTATTCCTCCCAGCTTCTCATCCACCCTGCTCATTGTCCATGCTGGTAATTCCTTACTTGCGGAAGGGGCATTGCCAAGCACAGCCTTGGCTTTCTGGGGCTTGTTGTTTGCCAGCTGCTGCTATGAGTCTATTGTTTTGAAAGAGGCTTTGGATCCACGCTTAGTCAATGTCTCAAGTCCTGCAGCACAGCAGGCTTACTGTGCAAGTAGTGGATGTCCACCTCTGGCTGCAGAATCCAAGCCCTGGCAATGCAGGAGACCTGACAGCAAAGCAAACAGCTACCACCTGTTTTGTCCCTCCCCCACCTCAATTTCCTTGCATTCAATAAATCTACCTCCACATACGTTCAGTACTTTTGGTTCCTGCAGAATCTCCACAAATGCTAGGATTTCTGGGATGTTTCCAGGAGCAGGGAAAAGAAACCACCCAAAATTTATATATATTTATATGAAGATTAAAAACTGACAGGGTCCCCAGGAGATCATGGACTTTTCCCTTCCAAGATGCATGACTTTCCTTTCCAAGGCCCACAGCATCAGGGGAGGCTCCTCCCCAGCCTCCACGGAGCTGGTGGGAATGCTGTCTCTGGGTACTGGCTGGAGCAGAGCAGGGAAGGATGCGCTTGGCACTGCAGGAGGCTGTGCGCAGTTCCAGCTTGTGCTGCCATTTCCTCCTGCCAAGGCGTTTGGGTGGGGGGGGGGGAGGCTCTCTGCAGTACAACACTATAGTTTCTGATAGGCCTCCTCCACAGGGTAACAACAGAAGCAGACTCTGAAGACAGAGGGCCGATTCTTACTCAGTCTTCAATTTAATATTCACAAGCCATCCCAGCAGGAGAGCTAAAAAACTTCCACTCCTAAATAGAAGTCCTGTATAAAAGCCTATTTAAGTTCTTTGGTGGAAATAAAGTGACCCTCAGAACTGTAGTTACTATGTGCCATACCACATTCCAGAAATCTCCCAGGAATAACTCCCCCAGACCCACAAACCTCATGGCTCTTCCTTGCACAGCCTGTAGGCAGGAAATACCATTGGGACAAAATGGCCGGTGCAGTACAGTATCACACGAACGCTAATCCAAGCCCTGATACTACTTGAAGAGGATGTTTCAACATTTGTTGTCTGGGAAAGAGGTAGAATCCAGGAATTGGGGCTACAGATCAGCATTAATTGAAGAACAAGAAGAGTTCAGATGAAGTAAGGACCTGAACCCCTAGAACTTGAATGAAGGAGGAACTTTTTACAAAGGACCATTTTATAGCTAAGACAAGGCCTGCAATGCACAAAGTAGATCAGTTTAGTTGAGAAGACTGCTCTTTCTAGAATTATGCGTGGTCCGATTCATCTCGAGGTATAATATGGACATCAAATTTGCAGGTTTCTGAAGAAATTCTTCGGTGGAGGTGTAGCTTTTGACCAGTTTTCAGTCAGAAAATTCTGCAGTGCTGCTGCTTTTTTCAAGACCTGTCAGAGGCTGGACTTAGACATTCAGACTGTAGCAGTTCCTGCTAGAGGAGTGCTGATTTTTCAAGTGGAAGACTCTGGTATTAAGCTTGCAGTTGTGTTGAAGCTAGCCACCGATACCAGCCCTGAGATATAGAGCACATCAAGCCTCTATATTCAAAGGCTGTTCAAGATCTGCCTGGATTTTTTTGTCAAGGAGAAGAAAGGGCATCTGCTGAAGAGGTCTGATATACGACTGTGTACCTGGCTGACTCTCCTCAAAATATCAGATGCTGCGTGCTGGTTGCAGGAGAGAGGGAATGGTCATATTTATCTGGAATGCTGAGTCACAGCCAGATGCTTCTGTCGTGAGTCACATCTCTGGCAAAGGGCAAGCTGACCTAACTGATAGTGACTTTCACATCCCAAATCATTTCGTCTTGCTGGAAATGACAGCAGAAGAAAATCTGCAAGTCTCCACACTAGAAGCAAGTCTTGGGACAGCAGGGGCTGGGATCTGCTCATTCGGCAGTGTAATAACCTATTCTGTATACGATTCTAGGGAAAAAGGTCAATTAAGCACTTGGGAAACAATTCTGCAATTTCACTGAAGATAGTATGATCTGCTTTATTGTTTCCAGCCAAAGAACCTCTTCTGCTGAAGTGAATTCAGTGCCACTGGTAGAGGCTGGATTGAAAATGGCTATCACTCCAAACACAGGGAGGAAGGTTGTCACCTCTGGCCAATATGCATGCCTCCAGTCTTTCAACAAAGATAATTGCCAATCCCTTCTCCAGAGCTGCTCTCTGCTAAAATAGGGAGTTTTGCATAGCAAGAGTCAGTCTAGGAGAATCCTATTCATAGCTAGCCACTGTTTAAAAGATGCTGATGGGCTAGGGGGATTTCAGTCTGGCAAAATGCACCAGCTCTAACTTTGAAGGGAACAGATACCAAATGCACTTAATGAATGTTCCATTCAGATCATAAAGAACTCTGGGAAGTGCCAGTGGAAGATGGACAGCCGGTACAGGCTGACTCACAGCAAGTCTGTTTCCAATATTTATATCCCAATGATGGTGCGTGTACAGCATGGCCCATGCCACTTTTGTAATATAAAGAGTTATCACATTTGGAACACCTCTAAGCACTACGATTTGAAAAGCAACAGGCCTGAAGCTGAGTCTCCCTTGATTGTTTCCTCTCTCTCTTCCCCCCCATGGTTGTCTGTTTTTCTGTTAACCCTGCAGTATGTCAATACTTCTCCTAACCTGGCCTGTCTCAAAGGCTTCCAGTAAAATACATATTTCAATTTTTCTATTCCTTTCTTTTGCAACATTCCTGCCTATTCTTGCTGCTTGCAGCAATTTCCCCTCCTTTCTTGAGAAAAAAAAAATGCTGAATTAATTATATCTTCATGCACAGCTTTTTTTTTTTT
>NW_009209963.1:0-4624 GCF_000690835.1 Fulmarus glacialis
TTTTGCACTGTAATAGCTCAGCCAACTTTCTTTTTTGTTATAATTTGGGGATTGTATTTGAATTTCTTTTGATGGAATTAAAACAGATTGTGGTATTTAGCGCCACATGCTCGGCAGCTTCATCTGCCTTTCAGTTTCCTTGTATCACTTTTGAGTTTCCTCTTTGATGCGCTTTACAATGAATCACAGCAACTTCTTTGGGTTTTTTTTTTTTTATACTGCTTCTAATAAATTTAAAATCTCTGCTCCATACTGTATAGGTGAGCCACTGGCAGACAAAAGTCCTCCCTCTTTCCATATCGCTCCATGGGCATGAACAACTCCAAAAGCATATTTAGAGTCTGTATAAATATTAACTCTTTTACCTTTAGCCAAATTTAAAGCTCTTGCTAAAGCTATTATCTTTGCCTTCTGGGCAGATGTATTTGGAGGTAATGCTTTTACTTCTTGATCTTCGGTTAAAGTTACCGCGGTATAGCCAGCCCTCCTCTCTCCTTTCACAACAAAGCTGCTTCCATCAGGAAATAATTCTTCATCCGGAGTCTGGAGAGGGACATCTTTCAGGTCTGGCCTGCTGGCATATACCTGTTTGATAACTTGTAAACAATCATGATTAGGATCAGTCTCTTTTTCACTTGGCATTAAAGAAGCAGGATTTGAAATTACGCTTACTTCAAAATGATGTCATCTTGTTCCACTAACAGAGCTTGATATTGTACATTGAGGGGGTGCCATCTTGCAAATGGCCTCTTTTCTATCATTTCCCAATCTTTCTATTATTTCCCAATCTTGGATTACTTTTACTTATAGTTCTTAATTTCAAGGTTAATCATTACTAAGGTCTAACAATGCTACACACCTGCAAACACAATACCTGCTAGTTACCTAACTCCTAAGCAACAAGTCTTCATTGTTCAGAATTAAAGAAGCGAGCAGTATGGAATAAGAGGTACTGTAACAGACTGTACCTATTGCATCATCACCTCCTGTTGTCCCTTCCCACTGTCCTTCCTACGGGACTACCAGCCTACCCAAGGACTCCAGAGCATGGCTCTCTGAGAGCGTTCTGTACCCGCCACAATTGCTGTGATTTGTCATTTCTAAGGAACACAAGAGATGTAATTCATAATAAGTATTGGTTGAAAAAATATTTTTGCTATGCAGTAACACACAGAATCAAATTGCAGTAGATTTTCAAGCTCATTGGGGTAAATTGAAAAGTATTAAAGACTTGAAGGCTTTCATGAAAATTCTTTCTCCCTTAAGCTTCCTAAGCAATACCTTCACAATCTTCAGTTGCATTTTGGCTACTAACATGGAATCGAGAGGTAGACATGGTGAGCTGTTATTCATCCCAAGGCACATACTAGACTCTCGAGAGCCTTAAACATTCCTCAGAATCAAAAGTTTGTTTCTTCTCATTAATGCTTGTTCTATCTCCATTTTATCATTTATCTCCATTTATCCCAAAATACCATTTTTTTCCAAATATTTTTTAACTAGCTCCACCACTAATCCTAGTTATTGTGCTGGTTTTTGACAAAAAAAGGACAAACCAACCGACGCTTTTTGAAGATATAAGCCTGTAAGAGAAAGGTTTGAAAACATAACATCATGATAGTTGGTTAGAATGGTTCACGACGTGAACCATGTTTTTCCTCTGGTGGCTTGAAGAGGGTATCACAAACTTACTGATAATTTCATTAACAATCTATTTAAAAAACATGACTCCAGTATGCAAGTACAATAATTATGCCAGTCAATATCAGGAAGACAATTTAAAGACAGGCAAGAACTCTTTCAATAATTTTTTTCCACCCATACAACAATAGTCTTCAGCATTTTATGAAAAATTTCAACTAACTGGAGGGTTTTAATCAATGCTTTGATTACCCTTATTAGAAAGGGTAATTGTGCATTGTATTCACGGCTGCAGGCACCGGGCAACTGCAAACACTCATCCCTCCAGGGAAGCACTAGAAAAAGCAATGCACAGCCTCACAGCACTGAGAGGGCTCCTACTCAGGGGTGCAGCTGTATGCTGGATCTGCTGAGATTGTAGAAGGCACCTGAAAAAAATGTAATTATTTCCTGCGTAATTAGACCATCTTTCCTACTCATTGCTAAAAAACTGCACCTCGTTCTCTAGCCCTGCAGGCAGCCAGCCACAGCATCCATTTGTTCTTTGCTGCCAGCACAACAGTATCTCTAGCAATAGGACCCGCTGCATTCCATTACACCTTTGCAGACACTCAGGCCACCCTGCAGTGCTTCTGGGCTGTGGAAAGCACCCTTCCAGCCTCCTGGGTGGCTGGTGGCTCATCTGCTGCTACCTCTTCAAGACTGGCAGCAAGACTTCTGCTGCAGGACTCCAGTCGGCAGTGTCCGCCTCCCTGCGCACTCCACGTGCTCCCCAGGGGAGGTACAGAGGTACTCCTCTGACTGTACTCAGAGGTACAGTCACCCCTCTGAGGGTGCACCCTTACCCAGCACCACAACTAGGCAAACCAACTGTCTTTCTTCGGGCTTCTCCCTGGAGCTGATCAGCATGTATAGTGGTGTGCAGAAAGCAATGAGTAATCAAACAAAACCAGTTAAACATCCATTACGACTGTATTCGGTCAGATGATACCCCTCTAATTACCTAGGCACTGTGTTTTACAAACTAGCTAGTTTGCAAGGGTTATACAAAACGCCATGCAAATACTCTTGACTCCTAGGAGAAACATGGCAACTAGCATTTCCCAACAGTGTGATTTACATCAAGTTGCACTTTTTAAGGCACATCATGAGAATAATATAAGTGATGTCCAGGTTTTGTTTTGTGTAAACTTGATCAAGCAGAGCAGAATATATGAAACAGGTTCTGAGGCTTTTCCTGTTTACGGAAATAATATCTATCAGTAAACTTAGGCAAGCTCTTTTTCAGCAGATTATACTCACCTAATGAGGTAAGCCTGAAAGAAGTAAAACAAAAGGCATTGTAGGTGGCCTAGATTTATTCTCAGTAAAGTAAAATTGATGAGGCCTTGGGTACCCTGAAATAGGATTTTTCCAAAATTTTCCACTGACTTTAGCAGGTTCTTCTTTCACTTACTCCATCCTAAAACTTCTAAAGCCTTGTACAGAAGAGCATGAAGAACATTTAGACACTCACTTTTTATTAGGCTAATCAAGCAATCTGGAGCACAATATTTTCACTCACATGTGAGAATTTCAAGCTGTTTTGAGTAAAAGAATAGCCAAGTTATTATTTAGCTTAGAAAAACTCATTAATCTGTAACGGTAAGCTCAAGTACATGTTCTTTAATGAAGTTATGTTTGTATTTTATTGGAAGTTCTTCTCAGCAGTATAAATAAATGAAGAGGTTGCCTCTAGCATCTTTAAAGTCCGCAACAGAGAGTTTACTGTGAGCCAAACCAAGAATAGTCTTACATTTTATTTTATTTTTATTAAGTCTGATGAAGTTATGTTTTCCAAATGAGGGGATATAGCATTACCTCAGGGAGCAAAAAAGTGGGAGAACCTGCATTTCAGGATGAGATCAGACACGGAGTGAAGGAGAAACACATCAGAAAAACACTCCTGCAGGGAGATGGTGCCTAGGAGACAAGCACAAAATGGAGATACAGCAAGGCCCCAGGGCGGACAAGAAGAGTTTTCCTGTCCTGAGTTTGTTTCAACTCAAAGGCCCCCTGGAGATCCTGCATTGACAGAAGGACTGAATAAGAGGGTTACCCTTGAAGGACACAGGGGGCAGAGAGGGAGAACAGATTTTCTCTCTTGAAGAAGGATCTTTTCTAGTTTCTAGACAGAAAAAAAAAGCTGTCTTTGGAGATACTAGCTAGTTATGAACTGTCAGAGGAAGGCCTTAACAAGAGTGAATTGTGCCACAATAACATGGAGAAGTAAAATTACCCAAGAAACGTATCTAGGTCAAGAGAGACTTATTCATGTCTCACTTATACCATACATTTCTTCTTTTATTGCACTATATGTTATGTCCCCTTTCATTCAGGATGCTTTAAAGGATTTCCAATACCCTTGGTTTTAATCTGAAGAAGCACCTGGTGAGGAAATCTGGTTTCAGGCCGTTGTTGTCTAACATTGCAGCTGGCAACATACACTGTTCCAAGAGGAAAAACCTTGTAATGCAGCAATGACAAATAGGGATCTCAGGTCCTTATTCAGAAACCTGCATGCTACTTGCACACCTTTAATATTATTTTCCAAAAAGACAAAAGCTAATGTTTTATAAATACATTTATGCCAATCAAATTTTGATTCATGCTCTGTTAGTATCACAGTTGCATTGCCATACCTAGGAAAAAAATCATTTTTACATAAGAAACTACATGTTGTATTCTCTGAAAAAACTTTTTCTGATGATTTCTAATAATTCAGAATAGATATGCAATTCTTTCAGCATAAAAAAACCTAAATGCTGGATCACAAACTTAAGCATACTTTTACATATGACATCAGAAACCAGTGCTTGTTCTACCTTCCCTCTGTATCAATCTTTTTATTAGCTTAAATTTTTTCTTGTCACTTTCCTTATGGCATTGGTCTTCTTGATGTCAATGTTGGTTTTTCTTTGCTATGTCTATACTTCCACTTCTT
>NW_009209963.1:4644-6108 GCF_000690835.1 Fulmarus glacialis
AAAACTTTCACACTCAAGATACCAGGTTGATATGCTTTTCAGTAACGCTTTTTCCTGCGAACTGAAGTGAAGCTTGCTGGTTTGTATAGAGTGTGTGATGGTGTGCTCCCCCTTCCCCCGACCTGACTTCTCACACACACACACCCCCCACAAACACACACACACACCCTCCCCATCCCTTCCCCCACCCCCGGTAGCCCTGCTCAAGCGATAATCACCTGTGTCGACCGTGATGAATGCATCTGGTGGATGCAGATAACAACACAACAGGCAATGCGTTCGCCTAACCACAGTGCTGGTCAATGTCCAACTCAAGCCAAATTTGGAAGGAACTAACATCTGCAGTCGGTATGTAAATATGATTATGAGTCAATCATCTCACCCCCGTTAATAGTGGGCAGCCCAAGAGCCCTTGGAGCTCCCCTGCTCGGCAGCGGGCTGCACACCAGGATCTCCCCTTGAGAAGGGATGCCTCTCACGTTTATGCCTCGAGGTTGAGAGATTCCTTGCTGCCTTAGATTCTTGGTAAGTGACTAATGACATGCTGAGACTTTGAAATCTTAGCTAAGTGATATAAAGGATTGATTGTGCATATATAATCCTTTAGACATAAACCGTTGACCAAGTCTGGGACTAGGATTGGATCCAGCCGCAGCTACACTCCTCTCTGAGAAGGAGTTTAGAAAGCAAGGGGGTTCTTTCTGAACCTCATGACTCAACAGGAGCGTCTCTCTGACAGTTTTGTCTGACCCTGTCCTCTATGCAGCAAATAAGCAAGCGTACCTTGCCATTGAATCTTGTTAACTCACTGTCTTACATCAATAAACATATTGCTGCTTCTCTCTTACAAGTGAAGTGCATCTCTCTCTCACTCCATCCGTGACAAAGTTAGCTACGGAAATAAGCCAGAATAAAAAGCCATTGAATTTCACGTTGGTCCGTTCTTAAACTGTGGTCAGAGCCAATCCTTGCTTTCACTGAAGGCAGCCCATCAGGAACCCAAGAGCACTAATAGGCCTTAATTGGCTTGATGAACCTCACCTGGGCCCCCTGTCTACTCCCTCCTTGCACAGCCCAGAAGGTCCATTTCAGCTCAGGCCTGGGCACCCAGATCCTGTCTCAGTAGCACTGTGGGTATATTTGTCTCTGGCCTGCCCTCTGAATGGACTCTGGACCCACATCATAGTGTCATCTCCAGTCCTGTCTCCAGCCCCATGTTTGAACCCTGCAGGACTGCACCAGGGTCAGTGCGGGACTGCCCGCAATGGGGTCACCTGCAGCTCCTACACTTGCATGAGGCAGCCCTGCTCCTGCTGCTCCCCGGCAGCGGACATCCTGTTAGCATAGATAGTGCAGACACAGAATAACAAAAGGTGGTTGTAGGTCAGGTCAGATATCACTTTACCAGAGCCTGTCCCCTGACTGTAACCAGCAGCAGAATGGTGTCCTGGTTTCAGCTGGGAT